>NW_026915750.1:0-107950 GCF_034315485.1 Pezoporus occidentalis | reverse complement strand
TCCATTTGAATCCAAATTCTCACCTGGTCTCTCTCAGCTGCAGGCAGCACAGTGAGTACAGCACGAACGTTTGGCATCTGCTCCCAAGGCAGAAGAGCCAGGAGGGAAAGCTGGTGCTGGACCTGTTCAGCACACAATCACCTTTACATTGGTGCATCCATCGTTGCTTTCACTGCTCACTTTCATACAGGAAAAGCATTTGAATGGAATCAGTCCAGAGCCTGCTCTCTGCTGCGCAGCAACACAGTCAGCGCAGAATGAACCGTGGCATCTGCTCCCACAGCAGAAGAACCAGCAGGGAAAGCTAGTGCTGGGCCTCTTCAGCACACAGGCTGCTTTGCAACGGTGTCACCATCATTGCAGTCTCTCCTCGGTTTCATACCTAAAAGTCCATTTCAATCCAAATTCTCACCTGGTCTCTCTCAGCTGCAGGCAGCACAGTGAGTACAGCACGAACGTTTGGCCTCTGCTCCCACAGCAGAAGAGCCAGGAGGGAAAGCTGGTGCTGGACCTGTTCAGCACACAATCACCTTTACATTGGTGCATCCATCGTTGCTTTCACTGCTCACTTTCATACAGGAAAAGCATTTGAATGGAATCAGTCCAGAGCCTGCTCTCTGCTGGCAGCAACACAGCACAGAATGAACAGTGGCATCTGCTCCCACAGCAGAAGAACCAGCAGGGAAAGCTAATGCTGGGCCTCTTCAGCACACAGGCTGCTTTGCAACGGTGTCACCATCACTGCAGTCTCTCCTCGGTTTCATACCTAAAACTCCATTTGAATCCAAATTCTCAGCTGGTCTCTCTCAGCTGCAGGCAGCACAGTGAGTACAGCACGAACGTTTGGCCTCTGCTCCCAAGGCAGAAGAGCCAGGAGGGAAAGCTGGTGCTGGACCTGTTCAGCACACAATCACCTTTACATTGGTGTATCCATCGTTGCTTTCACTGCTCACTTTCATACAGGAAAAGCATTTGAATGGAATCAGTTCAGAGCCTGCTCTCTGCTGGCAGCAACACAGCACAGAATGAACAGTGGCATCTGCTCCCACAGCAGAAGAACCAGCAGGGAAAGCTGGTGCTGGGCCTCTTCAGCACACAGGCTGCTTTGCAACGGTGTCACCATCATTGCAGTCTCTCCTCGGTTTCATACCTAAAAGTCCATTTGAATCCAAATTCTCAGCTGGTCTCTCTCAGCTGCAGGCAGCACAGTGAGTACAGCACGAACGTTTGGCCTCTGCTCCCACAGCAGAAGAGCCAGGAGGGAAAGCTGGTGCTGGACCTGTTCAGCACACAATCACCTTTACATTGGTGCATCCATCGTTGCTTTCACTGCTCACTTTCATACAGGAAAAACATTTGAATGGAATCAGTCCAGAGCCTGCTCTCTGCTGCGCAGCAACTCAGTCAGCACAGAATGAACAGTGGCATCTGCTCCCACAGCAGAAGAACCAGCAGGGAAAGCTGGTGCTGGGCCTCTTCAGCACACAGTCAGCTTTGCAACGGTGTCACCATCACTGCAGTCTCTCCTCGGTTTCATACCTAAAAGTCCATTTGAAAACAAATTCTCAGGTGGTCGCTCTCAGCTGTTTAGCACCACTGTGAGTATAGCACGAACGTTTGGAATCTGCTCCCAAAGCAGAAGAGCCAGGAGGGAAAGCTGGTGCTGGGCCTGTTCAGCACACAATCACCTTTACATTGGTGCATCCATCGTTGCTTTCACTGCTCCCTTTCATACAGGAAAAGCATTTGAATGGAATCAGTTCAGAGCCTGCTCTCTGCTGGCAGCAACACAGCACAGAATGAACAGTGGCATCTGCTCCCACAGCAGAAGAACCAGCAGGGAAAGCTGGTGCTGGGCCTCTTCAGCACACAGGCTGCTTTGCAACGGTGTCACCATCATTGCAGTCTCTCCTCGGTTTCATACCTAAAAGTCCATTTGAATCCAAATTCTCAGCTGGTCTCTCTCAGCTGCAGGCAGCACAGTGAGTACAGCACGAACGTTTGGCCTCTGCTCCCACAGCAGAAGAGCCAGGAGGGAAAGCTGGTGCTGGACCTGTTCAGCACACAATCACCTTTACATTGGTGCATCCATCGTTGCTTTCACTGCTCCCTTTCATACAGGAAAAGCATTTGAATGGAATCAGTCCAGAGCCTGCTCTCTGCTGGCAGCAACACAGTCACAGAATGAACAGTGGCATCTGCTCCCACAGCAGAAGAACCAGCAGGGAAAGCTAATGCTGGGCCTCTTCAGCACACAGGCTGCTTTGCAACGGTGTCACCATCATTGCAGTCTCTCCTCGGTTTCATACCTAAAAGTCCATTTGAATCCAAATTCTCAGCTGGTCTCTCTCAGCTGCAGGCAGCACAGTGAGTACAGCACGAACGTTTGGCCTCTGCTCCCAAGGCAGAAGAGCCAGGAGGGAAAGCTGGTGCTGGACCTGTTCAGCACACAATCACCTTTACATTGGTGCATCCATCGTTGCTTTCACTGCTCCCTTTCATACAGGAAAAGCATTTGAATGGAATCAGTTCAGAGCCTGCTCTCTGCTGGCAGCAACACAGCACAGAATGAACAGTGGCATCTGCTCCCACAGCAGAAGAACCAGCAGGGAAAGCTGGTGCTGGGCCTCTTCAGCACACAGGCTGCTTTGCAACGGTGTCACCATCATTGCAGTCTCTCCTCGGTTTCATACCTAAAAGTCCATTTGAATCCAAATTCTCAGGTGGTCTCTCTCAGCTGCAGGCAGCACAGTGAGTACAGCACGAACGTTTGGCTTCTGCTCCCACAGCAGAAGAGCCAGGAGGGAAAGCTTGTGCTGGACCTGTTCAGCACACAATCACCTTTACATTGGTGCATCCATCGTTGCTTTCACTGCTCCCTTTCATACAGGAAAAGCATTTGAATGGAATCAGTCCAGAGCCTGCTCTCTGCTGCGCAGCAACACAGCACAGAATGAACAGTGGCATCTGCTCCCACAGCAGAAGAACCAGCAGGGAAAGCTAGTGCTGGGCCTCTTCAGCACACAGGCTGCTTTGCAACGGTGTCACCATCATTGCAGTCTCTCCTCGGTTTCATACCTAAAAGTCCATTTGAATCCAAATTCTCAGCTGGTCTCTCTCAGCTGCAGGCAGCACAGTGAGTACAGCACGAACGTTTGGCCTCTGCTCCCACAGCAGAAGAGCCAGGAGGGAAAGCTGGTGCTGGACCTGTTCAGCACACAATCACCTTTACATTGGTGCATCCATCGTTGCTTTCACTGCTCACTTTCATACAGGAAAAGCATTTGAATGGAATCAGTCCAGAGCCTGCTCTCTGCTGCGCAGCAACTCAGTCAGCGCAGAATGAACAGTGGCATCTGCTCCCACAGCAGAAGAACCAGCAGGGAAAGCTAATGCTGGGCCTCTTCAGCACACAGGCTGCTTTGCAACGGTGTCACCATCATTGCAGTCTCTCCTCGGTTTCATACCTAAAAGTCCATTTGAATCCAAATTCTCAGCTGGTCGCTCTCAGCTGCCCAGCAGCACAGTGAGTACAGCACGAACGTTTGGCCTCTGCTCCCACAGCAGAAGAGCCAGGAGGGAAAGCTGGTGCTGGACCTGTTCAGCACACAATCACCTTTACATTGGTGCATCCATCGTTGCTTTCACTGCTCCCTTTCATACAGGAAAAGCATTTGAATGGAATCAGTTCAGAGCCTGCTCTCTGCTGGCAGCAACACAGCACAGAATGAACAGTGGCATCTGCTCCCACAGCAGAAGAACCAGCAGGGAAAGCTAGTGCTGGGCCTCTTCAGCACACAGGCTGCTTTGCAACGGTGTCACCATCATTGCAGTCTCTCCTCGGTTTCATACCTAAAAGTCCATTTGAATCCAAATTCTCAGCTGGTCTCTCTCAGCTGCAGGCAGCACAGTGAGTACAGCACGAACGTTTGGCCTCTGCTCCCACAGCAGAAGAGCCAGGAGGGAAAGCTGGTGCTGGACCTGTTCAGCACACAATCACCTTTACATTGGTGCATCCATCGTTGCTTTCACTGCTCACTTTCATACAGGAAAAGCATTTGAATGGAATCAGTCCAGAGCCTGCTCTCTGCTGCGCAGCAACACAGTCAGCGCAGAATGAACAGTGGCATCTGCTCCCACAGCAGAAGAACCAGCAGGGAAAGCTAGTGCTGGGCCTCTTCAGCACACAGGCTGCTTTGCAACGGTGTCACCATCATTGCAGTCTCTCCTCGGTTTCATACCTAAAAGTCCATTTGAATCCAAATTCTCAGCTGGTCTCTCTCAGCTGCAGGCAGCACAGTGAGTACAGCACGAACGTTTGGCCTCTGCTCCCACAGCAGAAGAGCCAGGAGGGAAAGCTGGTGCTGGACCTGTTCAGCACACAATCACCTTTACATTGGTGCATCCATCGTTGCTTTCACTGCTCCCTTTCATACAGGAAAAGCATTTGAATGGAATCAGTTCAGAGCCTGCTCTCTGCTGCGCAGCAACACAGTCAGCAGAATGAACAGTGGCATCTGCTCCCACAGCAGAAGAACCAGCAGGGAAAGCTAGTGCTGGGCCTCTTCAGCACACAGGCTGCTTTGCAACGGTGTCACCATCATTGCAGTCTCTCCTCGGTTTCATACCTAAAAGTCCATTTGAATCCAAATTCTCAGCTGGTCTCTCTCAGCTGCAGGCAGCACAGTGAGTACAGCACGAACGTTTGGCCTCTGCTCCCACAGCAGAAGAGCCAGGAGGGAAAGCTGGTGCTGGACCTGTTCAGCACACAATCACCTTTACATTGGTGCATCCATCGTTGCTTTCACTGCTCCCTTTCATACAGGAAAAGCATTTGAATGGAATCAGTTCAGAGCCTGCTCTCTGCTGGCAGCAACACAGCACAGAATGAACAGTGGCATCTGCTCCCACAGCAGAAGAACCAGCAGGGAAAGCTAGTGCTGGGCCTCTTCAGCACACAGGCTGCTTTGCAACGGTGTCACCATCATTGCAGTCTCTCCTCGGTTTCATACCTAAAAGTCCATTTGAATCCAAATTCTCAGCTGGTCTCTCTCAGCTGCAGGCAGCACAGTGAGTACAGCACGAACGTTTGGCCTCTGCTCCCACAGCAGAAGAGCCAGGAGGGAAAGCTGGTGCTGGACCTGTTCAGCACACAATCACCTTTACATTGGTGCATCCATCGTTGCTTTCACTGCTCACTTTCATACAGGAAAAGCATTTGAATGGAATCAGTCCAGAGCCTGCTCTCTGCTGCGCAGCAACTCAGTCAGCGCAGAATGAACAGTGGCATCTGCTCCCACAGCAGAAGAACCAGCAGGGAAAGCTAATGCTGGGCCTCTTCAGCACACAGGCTGCTTTGCAACGGTGTCACCATCATTGCAGTCTCTCCTCGGTTTCATACCTAAAAGTCCATTTGAATCCAAATTCTCAGCTGGTCTCTCTCAGCTGCAGCAGCACAGTGAGTACAGCACGAACGTTTGGCCTCTGCTCCCACAGCAGAAGAGCCAGGAGGGAAAGCTGGTGCTGGACCTGTTCAGCACACAATCACCTTTACATTGGTGCATCCATCGTTGCTTTCACTGCTCCCTTTCATACAGGAAAAGCATTTGAATGGAATCAGTTCAGAGCCTGCTCTCTGCTGGCAGCAACACAGCACAGAATGAACAGTGGCATCTGCTCCCACAGCAGAAGAACCAGCAGGGAAAGCTAGTGCTGGGCCTCTTCAGCACACAGGCTGCTTTGCAACGGTGTCACCATCATTGCAGTCTCTCCTCGGTTTCATACCTAAAACTCCATTTGAATCCAAATTCTCAGCTGGTCTCTCTCAGCTGCAGGCAGCACAGTGAGTACAGCACGAACGTTTGGCTTCTGCTCCCACAGCAGAAGAGCCAGGAGGGAAAGCTGGTGCTGGACCTGTTCAGCACACAATCACCTTTACATTGGTGCATCCATCGTTGCTTTCACTGCTCCCTTTCATACAGGAAAAGCATTTGAATGGAATCAGTTCAGAGCCTGCTCTCTGCTGCGCAGCAACACAGTCAGCAGAATGAACAGTGGCATCTGCTCCCACAGCAGAAGAACCAGCAGGGAAAGCTAGTGCTGGGCCTCTTCAGCACACAGGCTGCTTTGCAACGGTGTCACCATCGTTGCAGTCTCTCCTCAGTTTCACACCTAAAACTCCATTTGAATCCAAATTCTCAGCTGGTCTCTCTCAGCTGCAGGCAGCACAGTGAGTACAGCACGAACGTTTGGCCTCTGCTCCCAAGGCAGAAGAGCCAGGATTGAAAGCTTGTGCTGGACCTGTTCAGCACACAATCACCTTTACATTGGTGCATCCATCGTTGCTTTCACTGCTCACTTTCATACAGGAAAAGCATTTGAATGGAATCAGTTCAGAGCCTGCTCTCTGCTGGCAGCAACACAGTCAGCGCTGAATGAACAGTGGCATCTGCTCCCACAGCAGAAGAACCAGCAGGGAAAGCTAGTGCTGGGCCTCTTCAGCACACAGGCTGCTTTGCAACGGTGTCACCATCATTGCAGTCTCTCCTCGGTTTCATACCTAAAAGTCCATTTGAATCCAAATTCTCAGCTGGTCTCTCTCAGCTGCAGGCAGCACAGTGAGTACAGCACGAACGTTTGGCCTCTGCTCCCACAGCAGAAGAGCCAGGAGGGAAAGCTGGTGCTGGACCTGTTCAGCACACAATCACCTTTACATTGGTGCATCCATCGTTGCTTTCACTGCTCACTTTCATACAGGAAAAGCATTTGAATGGAATCAGTTCAGAGCCTGCTCTCTGCTGCACAGCAACACAGTCACAGAATGAACAGTGGCATCTGCTCCCACAGCAGAAGAACCAGCAGGGAAAGCTAGTGCTGGGCCTCTTCAGCACACAGGCTGCTTTGCAACGGTGTCACCATCATTGCAGTCTCTCCTCGGTTTCATACCTAAAAGTCCATTTGAATCCAAATTCTCAGCTGGTCTCTCTCAGCTGCAGGCAGCACAGTGAGTACAGCACGAACGTTTGGCCTCTGCTCCCACAGCAGAAGAGCCAGGAGGGAAAGCTGGTGCTGGACCTGTTCAGCACACAATCACCTTTACATTGGTGCATCCATCGTTGCTTTCACTGCTCACTTTCATACAGGAAAAGCATTTGAATGGAATCAGTTCAGAGCCTGCTCTCTGCTGGCAGCAACACAGCACAGAATGAACAGTGGCATCTGCTCCCACAGCAGAAGAACCAGCAGGGAAAGCTAGTGCTGGGCCTCTTCAGCACACAGGCTGCTTTGCAACGGTGTCACCATCATTGCAGTCTCTCCTCGGTTTCATACCTAAAAGTCCATTTGAATCCAAATTCTCAGCTGGTCTCTCTCAGCTGCAGGCAGCACAGTGAGTACAGCACGAACGTTTGGCCTCTGCTCCCACAGCAGAAGAGCCAGGAGGGAAAGCTGGTGCTGGACCTGTTCAGCACACAATCACCTTTACATTGGTGCATCCATCGTTGCTTTCACTGCTCACTTTCATACAGGAAAAGCATTTGAATGGAATCAGTCCAGAGCCTGCTCTCTGCTGCGCAGCAACACAGTCAGCACAGAAAGAACAGTGGCATCTGCTCCCACAGCAGAAGAACCAGCAGGGAAAGCTAATGCTGGGCCTCTTCAGCACACAGGCTGCTTTGCAACGGTGTCACCATCATTGCAGTCTCTCCTCGGTTTCATACCTAAAAGTCCATTTGAATCCAAATTCTCAGGTGGTCGCTTTCAGCTGCCCAGCAGCACAGTGAGTACAGCACGAACGTTTGGCCTCTGCTCCCACAGCAGAAGAGCCAGGAGGGAAAGCTGGTGCTGGACCTGTTCAGCACACAATCACCTTTACATTGGTGCATCCATCGTTGCTTTCACTGCTCCCTTTCATACAGGAAAAGCATTTGAATGGAATCAGTTCAGAGCCTGCTCTCTGCTGGCAGCAACACAGCACAGAATGAACAGTGGCATCTGCTCCCACAGCAGAAGAACCAGCAGGGAAAGCTAGTGCTGGGCCTCTTCAGCACACAGGCTGCTTTGCAACGGTGTCACCATCATTGCAGTCTCTCCTCGGTTTCATACCTAAAAGTCCATTTGAATCCAAATTCTCACCTGGTCTCTCTCAGCTGCAGGCAGCACAGTGAGTACAGCACGAACGTTTGGCCTCTGCTCCCACAGCAGAAGAGCCAGGAGGGAAAGCTGGTGCTGGACCTGTTCAGCACACAATCACCTTTACATTGGTGCATCCATCGTTGCTTTCACTGCTCACTTTCATACAGGAAAAGCATTTGAATGGAATCAGTCCAGAGCCTGCTCTCTGCTGCGCAGCAACACAGTCAGCAGAATGAACAGTGGCATCTGCTCCCACAGCAGAAGAACCAGCAGGGAAAGCTAATGCTGGGCCTCTTCAGCACACAGGCTGCTTTGCAACGGTGTCACCATCATTGCAGTCTCTCCTCGGTTTCATACCTAAAAGTCCATTTGAATCCAAATTCTCAGCTGGTCGCTCTCAGCTGCAGCAGCACAGTGAGTACAGCACGAACGTTTGGCCTCTGCTCCCACAGCAGAAGAGCCAGGATTGAAAGCTGGTGCTGGACCTGTTCAGCACACAATCACCTTTACATTGGTGCATCCATCGTTGCTTTCACTGCTCCCTTTCATACAGGAAAAGCATTTGAATGGAATCAGTTCAGAGCCTGCTCTCTGCTGGCAGCAACACAGTCAGCAGAATGAACAGTGGCATCTGCTCCCACAGCAGAAGAACCAGCAGGGAAAGCTAATGCTGGGCCTCTTCAGCACACAGGCTGCTTTGCAACGGTGTCACCATCATTGCAGTCTCTCCTCGGTTTCATACCTAAAAGTCCATTTGAATCCAAATTCTCAGCTGGTCTCTCAGCTGCAGGCAGCACAGTGAGTACAGCACGAACGTTTGGCCTCTGCTCCCACAGCAGAAGAGCCAGGAGGGAAAGCTGGTGCTGGACCTGTTCAGCACACAATCACCTTTACATTGGTGCATCCATCGTTGCTTTCACTGCTCACTTTCATACAGGAAAAGCATTTGAATGGAATCAGTCCAGAGCCTGCTCTCTGCTGGCAGCAACACAGCACAGAATGAACAGTGGCATCTGCTCCCACAGCAGAAGAACCAGCAGGGAAAGCTAGTGCTGGGCCTCTTCAGCACACAGGCTGCTTTGCAACGGTGTCACCATCATTGCAGTCTCTCCTCGGTTTCATACCTAAAAGTCCATTTGAATCCAAATTCTCAGCTGGTCTCTCTCAGCTGCAGGCAGCACAGTGAGTACAGCACGAACGTTTGGCTTCTGCTCCCACAGCAGAAGAGCCAGGAGGGAAAGCTTGTGCTGGACCTGTTCAGCACACAATCACCTTTACATTGGTGCATCCATCGTTGCTTTCACTGCTCCCTTTCATACAGGAAAAGCATTTGAATGGAATCAGTTCAGAGCCTGCTCTCTGCTGGCAGCAACACAGTCAGCACAGAATGAACAGTGGCATCTGCTCCCACAGCAGAAGAACCAGCAGGGAAAGCTAATGCTGGGCCTCTTCAGCACACAGGCTGCTTTGCAACGGTGTCACCATCATTGCAGTCTCTCCTCGGTTTCATACCTAAAAGTCCATTTGAATCCAAATTCTCAGCTGGTCTCTCTCAGCTGCAGGCAGCACAGTGAGTACAGCACGAACGTTTGGCCTCTGCTCCCACAGCAGAAGTGTCAGGATTGAAAGCTGGTGCTGGACCTGTTCAGCACACAATCACCTTTACATTGGTGCATCCATCGTTGCTTTCACTGCTCCCTTTCATACAGGAAAAGCATTTGAATGGAATCAGTTCAGAGCCTGCTCTCTGCTGGCAGCAACACAGTCAGCACAGAATGAACAGTGGCATCTGCTCCCACAGCAGAAGAACCAGCAGGGAAAGCTAGTGCTGGGCCTCTTCAGCACACAGGCTGCTTTGCAACGGTGTCACCATCATTGCAGTCTCTCCTCGGTTTCATACCTAAAAGTCCATTTGAATCCAAATTCTCAGCTGGTCTCTCTCAGCTGCAGGCAGCACAGTGAGTACAGCACGAACGTTTGGCTTCTGCTCCCACAGCAGAAGAGCCAGGAGGGAAAGCTTGTGCTGGACCTGTTCAGCACACAATCACCTTTACATTGGTGCATCCATCGTTGCTTTCACTGCTCCCTTTCATACAGGAAAAGCATTTGAATGGAATCAGTTCAGAGCCTGCTCTCTGCTGCGCAGCAACACAGTCAGCACAGAACGAACAGTGGCATCTGCTCCCACAGCAGAAGAACCAGCAGGGAAAGCTAGTGCTGGGCCTCTTCAGCACACAGGCTGCTTTGCAACGGTGTCACCATCATTGCAGTCTCTCCTCGGTTTCATACCTAAAAGTCCATTTGAATCCAAATTCTCAGCTGGTCTCTCTCAGCTGCAGGCAGCACAGTGAGTACAGCACGAACGTTTGGCCTCTGCTCCCACAGCAGAAGAGCCAGGATTGAAAGCTTGTGCTGGACCTGTTCAGCACACAATCACCTTTACATTGGTGCATCCATCGTTGCTTTCACTGCTCCCTTTCATACAGGAAAAGCATTCAGGCAGCACAGTGATTACACCACGAACGTTTGGCTTCTGCTCCCACAGCAGAAGAGCCAGGAGGGAAAGCTTGTGCTGGACCTGTTCAGCACACAATCACCTTTACATTGGTGCATCCATCGTTGCTTTCACTGCTCCCTTTCATACAGGAAAAGCATTTGAATGGAATCAGTTCAGAGCCTGCTCTCTGCTGGCAGCAACACAGTCAGCACAGAACGAACAGTGGCATCTGCTCCCACAGCAGAAGAACCAGCAGGGAAAGCTAGTGCTGGGTCTCTTCAGCACACAGGCTGCTTTGCAACGGTGTCACCATCATTGCAGTCTCTCCTCGGTTTCATACCTAAAAGTCCATTTCAATCCAAATTCTCACCTGGTCTCTCTCAGCTGCAGGCAGCACAGTGAGTACAGCACGAACGTTTGGCATCTGCTCCCAAGGCAGAAGAGCCAGGAGGGAAAGCTGGTGCTGGACCTGTTCAGCACACAATCACCTTTACATTGGTGCATCCATCGTTGCTTTCACTGCTCACTTTCATACAGGAAAAGCATTTGAATGGAATCAGTCCAGAGCCTGCTCTCTGCTGCGCAGCAACACAGTCAGCGCAGAATGAACCGTGGCATCTGCTCCCACAGCAGAAGAACCAGCAGGGAAAGCTAGTGCTGGGCCTCTTCAGCACACAGGCTGCTTTGCAACGGTGTCACCATCATTGCAGTCTCTCCTCGGTTTCATACCTAAAAGTCCATTTGAATCCAAATTCTCAGCTGGTCTCTCTCAGCTGCAGGCAGCACAGTGAGTACAGCACGAACGTTTGGCCTCTGCTCCCACAGCAGAAGAGCCAGGAGGGAAAGCTGGTGCTGGACCTGTTCAGCACACAATCACCTTTACATTGGTGCATCCATCGTTGCTTTCACTGCTCACTTTCATACAGGAAAAGCATTTGAATGGAATCAGTTCAGAGCCTGCTCTCTGCTGCACAGCAACTCAGTCAGCGCAGAATGAACAGTGGCATCTGCTCCCACAGCAGAAGAACCAGCAGGGAAAGCTAGTGCTGGGCCTCTTCAGCACACAGGCTGCTTTGCAACGGTGTCACCATCGTTGCAGTCTCTCCTCAGTTTCACACCTAAAACTCCATTTGAATCCAAATTCTCAGCTGGTCTCTCTCAGCTGCAGGCAGCACAGTGAGTACAGCACGAACGTTTGGCTTCTGCTCCCACAGCAGAAGAGCCAGGATTGAAAGCTTGTGCTGGACCTGTTCAGCACACAATCACCTTTACATTGGTGCATCCATCGTTGCTTTCACTGCTCACTTTCATACAGGAAAAGCATTTGAATGGAATCAGTTCAGAGCCTGCTCTCTGCTGCGCAGCAACACAGTCAGCAGAATGAACAGTGGCATCTGCTCCCACAGCAGAAGAACCAGCAGGGAAAGCTAATGCTGGGCCTCTTCAGCACACAGGCTGCTTTGCAACGGTGTCACCATCATTGCAGTCTCTCCTCGGTTTCATACCTAAAAGTCCATTTGAATCCAAATTCTCAGCTGGTCTCTCTCAGCTGCAGGCAGCACAGTGAGTACAGCACGAACGTTTGGCCTCTGCTCCCACAGCAGAAGAGCCAGGAGGGAAAGCTGGTGCTGGACCTGTTCAGCACACAATCACCTTTACATTGGTGCATCCATCGTTGCTTTCACTGCTCACTTTCATACAGGAAAAGCATTTGAATGGAATCAGTTCAGAGCCTGCTCTCTGCTGGCAGCAACACAGCACAGAATGAACAGTGGCATCTGCTCCCACAGCAGAAGAACCAGCAGGGAAAGCTAATGCTGGGCCTCTTCAGCACACAGGCTGCTTTGCAACGGTGTCACCATCATTGCAGTCTCTCCTCGGTTTCATACCTAAAAGTCCATTTGAATCCAAATTCTCAGCTGGTCTCTCTCAGCTGCAGGCAGCACAGTGAGTACAGCACGAACGTTTGGCCTCTGCTCCCACAGCAGAAGAGCCAGGAGGGAAAGCTGGTGCTGGACCTGTTCAGCACACAATCACCTTTACATTGGTGCATCCATCGTTGCTTTCACTGCTCCCTTTCATACAGGAAAAGCATTTGAATGGAATCAGTTCAGAGCCTGCTCTCTGCTGCGCAGCAACACAGTCAGCGCTGAATGAACAGTGGCATCTGCTCCCACAGCAGAAGAACCAGCAGGGAAAGCTAGTGCTGGGCCTCTTCAGCACACAGGCTGCTTTGCAACGGTGTCACCATCATTGCAGTCTCTCCTCGGTTTCATACCTAAAAGTCCATTTGAATCCAAATTCTCAGCTGGTCTCTCTCAGCTGCAGGCAGCACAGTGAGTACAGCACGAACGTTTGGCCTCTGCTCCCACAGCAGAAGAGCCAGGAGGGAAAGCTGGTGCTGGACCTGTTCAGCACACAATCACCTTTACATTGGTGCATCCATCGTTGCTTTCACTGCTCACTTTCATACAGGAAAAGCATTTGAATGGAATCAGTCCAGAGCCTGCTCTCTACTGCGCAGCAACACAGTCAGCGCAGAATGAACAGTGGCATCTGCTCCCACAGCAGAAGAACCAGCAGGGAAAGCTAATGCTGGGCCTCTTCAGCACACAGGCTGCTTTGCAACGGTGTCACCATCATTGCAGTCTCTCCTCGGTTTCATACCTAAAAGTCCATTTGAATCCAAATTCTCAGGTGGTCGCTCTCAGCTGCCCAGCAGCACAGTGAGTACAGCACGAACGTTTGGCCTCTGCTCCCACAGCAGAAGAGCCAGGAGGGAAAGCTGGTGCTGGACCTGTTCAGCACACAATCACCTTTACATTGGTGCATCCATCGTTGCTTTCACTGCTCCCTTTCATACAGGAAAAGCATTTGAATGGAATCAGTTCAGAGCCTGCTCTCTGCTGGCAGCAACACAGCACAGAATGAACAGTGGCATCTGCTCCCACAGCAGAAGAACCAGCAGGGAAAGCTAGTGCTGGGCCTCTTCAGCACACAGGCTGCTTTGCAACGGTGTCACCATCATTGCAGTCTCTCCTCGGTTTCATACCTAAAAGTCCATTTGAATCCAAATTCTCAGCTGGTCTCTCTCAGCTGCAGGCAGCACAGTGAGTACAGCACGAACGTTTGGCCTCTGCTCCCACAGCAGAAGAGCCAGGAGGGAAAGCTGGTGCTGGACCTGTTCAGCACACAATCACCTTTACATTGGTGCATCCATCGTTGCTTTCACTGCTCACTTTCATACAGGAAAAGCATTTGAATGGAATCAGTCCAGAGCCTGCTCTCTGCTGCGCAGCAACACAGTCAGCGCAGAATGAACAGTGGCATCTGCTCCCACAGCAGAAGAACCAGCAGGGAAAGCTAATGCTGGGCCTCTTCAGCACACAGGCTGCTTTGCAACGGTGTCACCATCATTGCAGTCTCTCCTCGGTTTCATACCTAAAAGTCCATTTGAATCCAAATTCTCAGCTGGTCTCTCTCAGCTGCAGGCAGCACAGTGAGTACAGCACGAACGTTTGGCCTCTGCTCCCACAGCAGAAGAGCCAGGAGGGAAAGCTGGTGCTGGACCTGTTCAGCACACAATCACCTTTACATTGGTGCATCCATCGTTGCTTTCACTGCTCACTTTCATACAGGAAAAGCATTTGAATGGAATCAGTTCAGAGCCTGCTCTCTGCTGGCAGCAACACAGCACAGAATGAACAGTGGCATCTGCTCCCACAGCAGAAGAACCAGCAGGGAAAGCTAATGCTGGGCCTCTTCAGCACACAGGCTGCTTTGCAACGGTGTCACCATCATTGCAGTCTCTCCTCGGTTTCATACCTAAAAGTCCATTTGAATCCAAATTCTCAGCTGGTCTCTCTCAGCTGCAGGCAGCACAGTGAGTACAGCACGAACGTTTGGCTTCTGCTCCCACAGCAGAAGAGTCAGGATTGAAAGCTGGTGCTGGACCTGTTCAGCACACAATCACCTTTACATTGGTGCATCCATCGTTGCTTTCACTGCTCACTTTCATACAGGAAAAGCATTTGAATGGAATAAGTTCAGAGCCTGCTCTCTGCTGGCAGCAACACAGCACAGAATGAACAGTGGCATCTGCTCCCACAGCAGAAGAACCAGCAGGGAAAGCTAGTGCTGGGCCTCTTCAGCACACAGGCTGCTTTGCAACGGTGTCACCATCATTGCAGTCTCTCCTCGGTTTCATACCTAAAAGTCCATTTGAATCCAAATTCTCAGCTGGTCTCTCTCAGCTGCAGGCAGCACAGTGAGTACAGCACGAACGTTTGGCTTCTGCTCCCACAGCAGAAGAGCCAGGAGGGAAAGCTTGTGCTGGACCTGTTCAGCACACAATCACCTTTACATTGGTGCATCCATCGTTGCTTTCACTGCTCCCTTTCATACAGGAAAAGCATTTGAATGGAATCAGTTCAGAGCCTGCTCTCTGCTGCGCAGCAACACAGTCAGCGCTGAATGAACAGTGGCATCTGCTCCCACAGCAGAAGAACCAGCAGGGAAAGCTAGTGCTGGGCCTCTTCAGCACACAGGCTGCTTTGCAACGGTGTCACCATCATTGCAGTCTCTCCTCGGTTTCATACCTAAAAGTCCATTTGAATCCAAATTCTCAGCTGGTCTCTCTCAGCTGCAGGCAGCACAGTGAGTACAGCACGAACGTTTGGCCTCTGCTCCCACAGCAGAAGAGCCAGGAGGGAAAGCTGGTGCTGGACCTGTTCAGCACACAATCACCTTTACATTGGTGCATCCATCGTTGCTTTCACTGCTCACTTTCATACAGGAAAAGCATTTGAATGGAATCAGTCCAGAGCCTGCTCTCTGCTGCGCAGCAACTCAGTCAGCGCAGAATGAACAGTGGCATCTGCTCCCACAGCAGAAGAACCAGCAGGGAAAGCTAATGCTGGGCCTCTTCAGCACACAGGCTGCTTTGCAACGGTGTCACCATCATTGCAGTCTCTCCTCGGTTTCATACCTAAAAGTCCATTTGAATCCAAATTCTCAGCTGGTCGCTTTCAGCTGCCCAGCAGCACAGTGAGTACAGCACGAACGTTTGGCCTCTGCTCCCACAGCAGAAGAGCCAGGAGGGAAAGCTGGTGCTGGACCTGTTCAGCACACAATCACCTTTACATTGGTGCATCCATCGTTGCTTTCACTGCTCCCTTTCATACAGGAAAAGCATTTGAATGGAATCAGTTCAGAGCCTGCTCTCTGCTGGCAGCAACACAGCACAGAATGAACAGTGGCATCTGCTCCCACAGCAGAAGAACCAGCAGGGAAAGCTGGTGCTGGGCCTCTTCAGCACACAGGCTGCTTTGCAACGGTGTCACCATCATTGCAGTCTCTCCTCGGTTTCATACCTAAAAGTCCATTTGAATCCAAATTCTCAGCTGGTCTCTCTCAGCTGCAGGCAGCACAGTGAGTACAGCACGAACGTTTGGCCTCTGCTCCCACAGCAGAAGAGCCAGGAGGGAAAGCTGGTGCTGGACCTGTTCAGCACACAATCACCTTTACATTGGTGCATCCATCGTTGCTTTCACTGCTCACTTTCATACAGGAAAAGCATTTGAATGGAATCAGTCCAGAGCCTGCTCTCTGCTGGCAGCAACACAGCACAGAATGAACAGTGGCATCTGCTCCCACAGCAGAAGAACCAGCAGGGAAAGCTAATGCTGGGCCTCTTCAGCACACAGGCTGCTTTGCAACGGTGTCACCATCATTGCAGTCTCTCCTCGGTTTCATACCTAAAAGTCCATTTGAATCCAAATTCTCAGCTGGTCGCCCTCAGCTGCAGGCAGCACAGTGAGTACAGCACGAACGTTTGGCCTCTGCTCCCAAGGCAGAAGAGCCAGGAGGGAAAGCTGGTGCTGGACCTGTTCAGCACACAATCACCTTTACATTGGTGTATCCATCGTTGCTTTCACTGCTCACTTTCATACAGGAAAAGCATTTGAATGGAATCAGTTCAGAGCCTGCTCTCTGCTGGCAGCAACACAGCACAGAATGAACAGTGGCATCTGCTCCCACAGCAGAAGAACCGGCAGGGAAAGCTGGTGCTGGGCCTCTTCAGCACACAGGCTGCTTTGCAACGGTGTCACCATCATTGCAGTCTCTCCTCGGTTTCATACCTAAAAGTCCATTTGAATCCAAATTCTCAGCTGGTCTCTCTCAGCTGCAGGCAGCACAGTGAGTACAGCACGAACGTTTGGCTTCTGCTCCCACAGCAGAAGAGCCAGGAGGGAAAGCTTGTGCTGGACCTGTTCAGCACACAATCACCTTTACATTGGTGCATCCATCGTTGCTTTCACTGCTCCCTTTCATACAGGAAAAGCATTTGAATGGAATCAGTCCAGAGCCTGCTCTCTGCTGCGCAGCAACACAGTCAGCGCTGAATGAACAGTGGCATCTGCTCCCACAGCAGAAGAACCAGCAGGGAAAGCTAGTGCTGGGCCTCTTCAGCACACAGGCTGCTTTGCAACGGTGTCACCATCATTGCAGTCTCTCCTCGGTTTCATACCTAAAAGTCCATTTGAATCCAAATTCTCACCTGGTCTCTCTGAGCTGCAGGCAGCACAGTGTTTACTGCACGATCGTTTGGCCTCTGCTCCCACAGCAGAAGAGCCAGGAGGGAAAGCTGGTGCTGGACCTGTTCAGCACACAATCACCTTTACATTGGTGCATCCATCGTTGCTTTCACTGCTCACTTTCATACAGGAAAAGCATTTGAATGGAATCAGTTCAGAGCCTGCTCTCTGCTGGCAGCAACACAGCACAGAATGAACAGTGGCATCTGCTCCCACAGCAGAAGAACCAGCAGGGAAAGCTAATGCTGGGCCTCTTCAGCACACAGGCTGCTTTGCAACGGTGTCACCATCATTGCAGTCTCTCCTCGGTTTCATACCTAAAAGTCCATTTGAATCCAAATTCTCAGCTGGTCTCTCTCAGCTGCAGCAGCACAGTGAGTACAGCACGAACGTTTGGCCTCTGCTCCCACAGCAGAAGAGCCAGGAGGGAAAGCTGGTGCTGGACCTGTTCAGCACACAATCACCTTTACATTGGTGCATCCATCGTTGCTTTCACTGCTCCCTTTCATACAGGAAAAGCATTTGAATGGAATCAGTCCAGAGCCTGCTCTCTGCTGCGCAGCAACACAGTCAGAGCAGAATGAACAGTGGCATCTGCTCCCACAGCAGAAGAACCAGCAGGGAAAGCTAGTGCTGGGCCTCTTCAGCACACAGGCTGCTTTGCAACGGTGTCACCATCATTGCAGTCTCTCCTCGGTTTCATACCTAAAAGTCCATTTCAATCCAAATTCTCACCTGGTCTCTCTCAGCTGCAGGCAGCACAGTGAGTACAGCACGAACGTTTGGCCTCTGCTCCCACAGCAGAAGAGCCAGGAGGGAAAGCTGGTGCTGGACCTGTTCAGCACACAATCACCTTTACATTGGTGCATCCATCGTTGCTTTCACTGCTCACTTTCATACAGGAAAAGCATTTGAATGGAATCAGTCCAGAGCCTGCTCTCTGCTGCGCAGCAACACACACAGCACAGAACGAACAGTAGCATCTGCTCCCACAGTAGAAGAACCAGCAGGGAAAGCTAATGCTGGGCCTCTTCAGCACACAGGCTGCTTTGCAACGGTGTCACCATCATTGCAGTCTCTCCTCGGTTTCATACCTAAAACTCCATTTGAATCCAAATTCTCAGCTGGTCTCTCTCAGCTGCAGGCAGCACAGTGAGTACAGCACGAACGTTTGGCCTCTGCTCCCACAGCAGAAGAGCCAGGAGGGAAAGCTGGTGCTGGACCTGTTCAGCACACAATCACCTTTACATTGGTGCATCCATCGTTGCTTTCACTGCTCCCTTTCATACAGGAAAAGCATTTGAATGGAATCAGTTCAGAGCCTGCTCTCTGCTGGCAGCAACACAGCACAGAATGAACAGTGGCATCTGCTCCCACAGCAGAAGAACCAGCAGGGAAAGCTGGTGCTGGGCCTCTTCAGCACACAGGCTGCTTTGCAACGGTGTCACCATCATTGCAGTCTCTCCTCGGTTTCATACCTAAAAGTCCATTTGAATCCAAATTCTCAGCTGGTCTCTCTCAGCTGCAGGCAGCACAGTGAGTACAGCACGAACGTTTGGCTTCTGCTCCCACAGCAGAAGAGCCAGGAGGGAAAGCTTGTGCTGGACCTGTTCAGCACACAATCACCTTTACATTGGTGCATCCATCGTTGCTTTCACTGCTCCCTTTCATACAGGAAAAGCATTTGAATGGAATCAGTTCAGAGCCTGCTCTCTGCTGGCAGCAACACAGTCAGCGCTGAATGAACAGTGGCATCTGCTCCCACAGCAGAAGAACCAGCAGGGAAAGCTAGTGCTGGGCCTCTTCAGCACACAGGCTGCTTTGCAACGGTGTCACCATCATTGCAGTCTCTCCTCGGTTTCATACCTAAAAGTCCATTTCAATCCAAATTCTCACCTGGTCTCTCTCAGCTGCAGGCAGCACAGTGAGTACAGCACGAACGTTTGGCCTCTGCTCCCACAGCAGAAGAGCCAGGAGGGAAAGCTGGTGCTGGACCTGTTCAGCACACAATCACCTTTACATTGGTGCATCCATCGTTGCTTTCACTGCTCACTTTCATACAGGAAAAGCATTTGAATGGAATCAGTCCAGAGCCTGCTCTCTGCTGCGCAGCAACACAGTCAGCGCAGAATGAACAGTGGCATCTGCTCCCACAGCAGAAGAACCAGCAGGGAAAGCTAATGCTGGGCCTCTTCAGCACACAGGCTGCTTTGCAACGGTGTCACCATCATTGCAGTCTCTCCTCGGTTTCATACCTAAAAGTCCATTTGAATCCAAATTCTCAGGTGGTCGCTTTCAGCTGCCCAGCAGCACAGTGAGTACAGCACGAACGTTTGGCCTCTGCTCCCACAGCAGAAGTGTCAGGATTGAAAGCTGGTGCTGGACCTGTTCAGCACACAATCACCTTTACATTGGTGCATCCATCGTTGCTTTCACTGCTCCCTTTCATACAGGAAAAGCATTTGAATGGAATAAGTTCAGAGCCTGCTCTCTGCTGGCAGCAACACAGCACAGAATGAACAGTGGCATCTGCTCCCACAGCAGAAGAACCAGCAGGGAAAGCTGGTGCTGGGCCTCTTCAGCACACAGGCTGCTTTGCAACGGTGTCACCATCATTGCAGTCTCTCCTCGGTTTCATACCTAAAAGTCCATTTGAATCCAAATTCTCAGCTGGTCTCTCTCAGCTGCAGGCAGCACAGTGAGTACAGCACGAACGTTTGGCTTCTGCTCCCACAGCAGAAGAGCCAGGAGGGAAAGCTTGTGCTGGACCTGTTCAGCACACAATCACCTTTACATTGGTGCATCCATCGTTGCTTTCACTGCTCACTTTCATACAGGAAAAGCATTTGAATGGAATCAGTCCAGAGCCTGCTCTCTGCTGCGCAGCAACACAGTCAGCGCAGAATGAACAGTGGCATCTGCTCCCACAGCAGAAGAACCAGCAGGGAAAGCTAATGCTGGGCCTCTTCAGCACACAGGCTGCTTTGCAACGGTGTCACCATCATTGCAGTCTCTCCTCGGTTTCATACCTAAAAGTCCATTTGAATCCAAATTCTCAGGTGGTCGCTTTCAGCTGCCCAGCAGCACAGTGAGTACAGCACGAACGTTTGGCCTCTGCTCCCACAGCAGAAGAGCCAGGAGGGAAAGCTGGTGCTGGACCTGTTCAGCACACAATCACCTTTACATTGGTGCATCCATCGTTGCTTTCACTGCTCCCTTTCATACAGGAAAAGCATTTGAATGGAATCAGTTCAGAGCCTGCTCTCTGCTGGCAGCAACACAGCACAGAATGAACAGTGGCATCTGCTCCCACAGCAGAAGAACCAGCAGGGAAAGCTGGTGCTGGGCCTCTTCAGCACACAGGCTGCTTTGCAACGGTGTCACCATCATTGCAGTCTCTCCTCGGTTTCATACCTAAAAGTCCATTTGAATCCAAATTCTCAGCTGGTCTCTCTCAGCTGCAGGCAGCACAGTGAGTACAGCACGAACGTTTGGCCTCTGCTCCCACAGCAGAAGAGCTAGGAGGGAAAGCTGGTGCTGGACCTGTTCAGCACACAATCACCTTTACATTGGTGCATCCATCGTTGCTTTCACTGCTCACTTTCATACAGGAAAAGCATTTGAATGGAATCAGTCCAGAGCCTGCTCTCTGCTGGCAGCAACACAGCACAGAATGAACAGTGGCATCTGCTACCACAGCAGAAGAACCAGCAGGGAAAGCTAATGCTGGGCCTCTTCAGCACACAGGCTGCTTTGCAACGGTGTCACCATCATTGCAGTCTCTCCTCGGTTTCATACCTAAAAGTCCATTTGAATCCAAATTCTCAGCTGGTCTCTCTCAGCTGCAGGCAGCACAGTGAGTACAGCACGAACGTTTGGCTTCTGCTCCCACAGCAGAAGAGCAAGGAGGGAAAGCTTGTGCTGGACCTGTTCAGCACACAATCACCTTTACATTGGTGCATCCATCGTTGCTTTCACTGCTCCCTTTCATACAGGAAAAGCATTTGAATGGAATCAGTCCAGAGCCTGCTCTCTGCTGCGCAGCAACACAGTCAGCGCTGAATGAACAGTGGCATCTGCTCCCACAGCAGAAGAACCAGCAGGGAAAGCTAGTGCTGGGCCTTTTCAGCACACAGGCTGCTTTGCAACGGTGTCACCATCATTGCAGTCTCTCCTCGGTTTCATACCTAAAAGTCCATTCCAATCCAAATTCTCACCTGGTCGCCCTCAGCTGCAGGCAGCACAGTGAGTACAGCACGAACGTTTGGCCTCTGCTCCCAAGGCAGAAGAGCCAGGAGGGAAAGCTTGTGCTGGACCTGTTCAGCACACAATCACCTTTACATTGGTGCATCCATCGTTGCTTTCACTGCTCACTTTCATACAGGAAAAGCATTTGAATGGAATCAGTTCAGAGCCTGCTCTCTGCTGGCAGCAACACAGCACAGAATGAACAGTGGCATCTGCTCCCACAGCAGAAGAACCGGCAGGGAAAGCTGGTGCTGGGCCTCTTCAGCACACAGGCTGCTTTGCAACGGTGTCACCATCATTGCAGTCTCTCCTCGGTTTCATACCTAAAAGTCCATTTGAATCCAAATTCTCAGCTGGTCTCTCTCAGCTGCAGGCAGCACAGTGAGTACAGCACGAACGTTTGGCCTCTGCTCCCACAGCAGAAGAGCCAGGAGGGAAAGCTGGTGCTGGACCTGTTCAGCACACAATCACCTTTACATTGGTGCATCCATCGTTGCTTTCACTGCTCCCTTTCATACAGGAACAGCATTTGAATGGAATCAGTCCAGAGCCTGCTCTCTGCTGCGCAGCAACACAGTCAGCGCAGAATGAACAGTGGCATCTGCTCCCACAGCAGAAGAACCAGCAGGGAAAGCTAGTGCTGGGCCTCTTCAGCACACAGGCTGCTTTGCAACGGTGTCACCATCATTGCAGTCTCTCCTCGGTTTCATACCTAAAAGTCCATTTGAATCCAAATTCTCAGCTGGTCTCTCTCAGCTGCAGGCAGCACAGTGAGTACAGCACGAACGTTTGGCCTCTGCTCCCACAGCAGAAGAGCCAGGAGGGAAAGCTGGTGCTGGACCTGTTCAGCACACAATCACCTTTACATTGGTGCATCCATCGTTGCTTTCACTGCTCACTTTCATACAGGAAAAGCATTTGAATGGAATCAGTCCAGAGCCTGCTCTCTGCTGCGCAGCAACACAGTCAGCGCAGAATGAACAGTGGCATCTGCTCCCACAGCAGAAGAACCAGCAGGGAAAGCTAATGCTGGGCCTCTTCAGCACACAGGCTGCTTTGCAACGGTGTCACCATCATTGCAGTCTCTCCTCGGTTTCATACCTAAAAGTCCATTTGAATCCAAATTCTCAGGTGGTCGCTTTCAGCTGCCCAGCAGCACAGTGAGTACAGCACGAACGTTTGGCCTCTGCTCCCACAGCAGAAGAGCCAGGAGGGAAAGCTGGTGCTGGACCTGTTCAGCACACAATCACCTTTACATTGGTGCATCCATCGTTGCTTTCACTGCTCACTTTCATACAGGAAAAGCATTTGAATGGAATCAGTCCAGAGCCTGCTCTCTGCTGCGCAGCAACACAGTCAGCGCTGAATGAACAGGGTCTCTCTCAGCTGCAGGCAGCACAGTGAGTACAGCACGAACGTTTGGCCTCTGCTCCCACAGCAGAAGAGCCAGGAGGGAAAGCTGGTGCTGGACCTGTTCAGCACACAATCACCTTTACATTGGTGCATCCATCGTTGCTTTCACTGCTCCCTTTCATACAGGAAAAGCATTTGAATGGAATCAGTTCAGAGCCTGCTCTCTGCTGCGCAGCAACACAGTCAGCGCAGAATGAACAGTGGCATCTGCTCCCACAGCAGAAGAACCAGCAGGGAAAGCTAATGCTGGGCCTCTTCAGCACACAGGCTGCTTTGCAACGGTGTCACCATCATTGCAGTCTCTCCTCGGTTTCATACCTAAAAGTCCATTTGAATCCAAATTCTCAGCTGGTCTCTCTCAGCTGCAGGCAGCACAGTGAGTACAGCACGAACGTTTGGCTTCTGCTCCCACAGCAGAAGAGCCAGGATTGAAAGCTGGTGCTGGACCTGTTCAGCACACAATCACCTTTACATTGGTGCATCCATCGTTGCTTTCACTGCTCCCTTTCATACAGGAAAAGCATTTGAATGGAATCAGTCCAGAGCCTGCTCTCTGCTGCGCAGCAACACAGTCACAGAATGAACAGTGGCATCTGCTCCCACAGCAGAAGAACCAGCAGGGAAAGCTAGTGCTGGGCCTCTTCAGCACACAGGCTGCTTTGCAACGGTGTCACCATCATTGCAGTCTCTCCTCGGTTTCATACCTAAAAGTCCATTTGAATCCAAATTCTCAGCTGGTCTCTCTCAGCTGCAGGCAGCACAGTGAGTACAGCACGAACGTTTGGCTTCTGCTCCCACAGCAGAAGAGCCAGGAGGGAAAGCTTGTGCTGGACCTGTTCAGCACACAATCACCTTTACATTGGTGCATCCATCGTTGCTTTCACTGCTCACTTTCATACAGGAAAAGCATTTGAATGGAATCAGTTCAGAGCCTGCTCTCTGCTGCGCAGCAACACAGTCAGCGCAGAATGAACAGTGGCATCTGCTCCCACAGCAGAAGAACCAGCAGGGAAAGCTAGTGCTGGGCCTCTTCAGCACACAGGCTGCTTTGCAACGGTGTCACCATCATTGCAGTCTCTCCTCGGTTTCATACCTAAAACTCCATTTGAATCCAAATTCTCAGCTGGTCTCTCTCAGCTGCAGGCAGCACAGTGTGTGCAGCACGAACGTTTGGCCTCTGCACAGTCAGCGCAGAATGTCAGCATCTGCTCCCACAGGAGAAGAACCAGCAGGGAAAGCTAGTGCTGGGCCTCTTCAGCACACAGGCTGCTTTGCAACGGTGTCACCATCATTGAAGTCTCTCCTCGGTTTCATACCTAAAAGTCCATTTGAATCCAAATTCTCTAGGTGGTCGCTTTCAGCTGCCCAGCAGCACATTGAGTACAGCACGAACGTTTGGCTTCTGCTCCCACAGCAGAAGAGCCAGGATTGAAAGCTGGTGCTGGACCTGTTCAGCACACCTTTACATTGGTGCAGCCATCGTTGCTTTCACTGCTCCTTTTCATACAGGAAAAGCATTTGAATGGAATCAGTTCAGAGCCTGCTCTCTGCTGGCAGCAACACAGCACAGAATGAACAGTGGCATCTGCTCCCACAGCAGAAGAACCAGCAGGGAAAGCTGGTGCTGGGCCTCTTCAGCACACAGGCTGCTTTGCAACGGTGTCACCATCATTGCAGTCTCTCCTCGGTTTCATACCTAAAAGTCCATTTGAATCCAAATTCTCAGCTGGTCTCTCTCAGCTGCAGGCAGCACAGTGAGTACAGCACGAACGTTTGGCCTCTGCTCCCACAGCAGAAGAGCCAGGAGGGAAAGCTGGTGCTGGACCTGTTCAGCACACAATCACCTTTACATTGGTGCATCCATCGTTGCTTTCACTGCTCACTTTCATACAGGAAAAGCATTTGAATGGAATCAGTCCAGAGCCTGCTCTCTGCTGGCAGCAACACAGCACAGAATGAACAGTGGCATCTGCTCCCACAGCAGAAGAACCAGCAGGGAAAGCTAATGCTGGGCCTCTTCAGCACACAGGCTGCTTTGCAACGGTGTCACCATCATTGCAGTCTCTCCTCGGTTTCATACCTAAAAGTCCATTCCAATCCAAATTCTCACCTGGTCGCCCTCAGCTGCAGGCAGCACAGTGAGTACAGCACGAACGTTTGGCCTCTGCTCCCAAGGCAGAAGAGCCAGGAGGGAAAGCTTGTGCTGGACCTGTTCAGCACACAATCACCTTTACATTGGTGCATCCATCGTTGCTTTCACTGCTCCCTTTCATACAGGAAAAGCATTTGAATGGAATCAGTTCAGAGCCTGCTCTCTGCTGCGCAGCAACACAGCACCGAATGAACAGTGGCATCTGCTCCCACAGCAGAAGAACCAGCAGGGAAAGCTAGTGCTGGGCCTCTTCAGCACACAGGCTGCTTTGCAACGGTGTCACCATCATTGCAGTCTCTCCTCGGTTTCATACCTAAAAGTCCATTTGAATCCAAATTCTCAGCTGGTCTCTCTCAGCTGCAGGCAGCACAGTGAGTACAGCACGAACGTTTGGCCTCTGCTCCCACAGCAGAAGAGCCAGGAGGGAAAGCTGGTGCTGGACCTGTTCAGCACACAATCACCTTTACATTGGTGCATCCATCGTTGCTTTCACTGCTCCCTTTCATACAGGAAAAGCATTTGAATGGAATCAGTCCAGAGCCTGCTCTCTGCTGCGCAGCAACACAGTCAGCGCAGAATGAACAGTGGCATCTGCTCCCACAGCAGAAGAACCAGCAGGGAAAGCTAGTGCTGGGCCTCTTCAGCACACAGGCTGCTTTGCAACGGTGTCACCATCATTGCAGTCTCTCCTCGGTTTCATACCTAAAAGTCCATTTGAATCCAAATTCTCAGCTGGTCTCTCTCAGCTGCAGGCAGCACAGTGAGTACAGCACGAACGTTTGGCCTCTGCTCCCACAGCAGAAGTGTCAGGAT
The DNA here is from genome assembly GCF_034315485.1 of Pezoporus occidentalis. Lineage (NCBI taxonomy): Eukaryota > Metazoa > Chordata > Aves > Psittaciformes > Psittacidae > Pezoporus > Pezoporus occidentalis. The sequence goes on along the minus strand of NW_026915750.1, from coordinate 82,098 downwards.
TGAAAGCTGGTGCTGGACCTGTTCAGCACACAATCACCTTTACATTGGTGCATCCATCGTTGCTTTCACTGCTCCCTTTCATACAGGAAAAGCATTTGAATGGAATCAGTTCAGAGCCTGCTCTCTGCTGGCAGCAACACAGTCACAGAATGAACAGTGGCATCTGCTCCCACAGCAGAAGAACCAGCAGGGAAAGCTGGTGCTGGGCCTCTTCAGCACACAGGCTGCTTTGCAACGGTGTCACCATCATTGCAGTCTCTCCTCGGTTTCATACCTAAAAGTCCATTTGAATCCAAATTCTCAGGTGGTTGCTTTCAGCTGCCCAGCAGCACAGTGAGTACAGCACGAACGTTTGGCCTCTGCTCCCACAGCAGAAGAGCCAGGAGGGAAAGCTGGTGCTGGACCTGTTCAGCACACAATCACCTTTACATTGGTGCATCCATCGTTGCTTTCACTGCTCCCTTTCATACAGGAAAAGCATTTGAATGGAATCAGTTCAGAGCCTGCTCTCTGCTGGCAGCAACACAGCACAGAAAGAACAGTGGCATCTGCTCCCACAGCAGAAGAACCAGCAGGGAAAGCTGGTGCTGGGCCTCTTCAGCACACAGGCTGCTTTGCAACGGTGTCACCATCATTGCAGTCTCTCCTCGGTTTCATACCTAAAACTCCATTTGAATCCAAATTCTCTGCTGGTCTCTCTCAGCTGCAGGCAGCACAGTGAGTACAGCACGAACGTTTGGCCTCTGCTCCCACAGCTGAAGAACCAGGAGGGAAAGCTTTTGCTGGACCTGTTCAGCACACAATCACCTTTACATTGGTGCATCCATCGTTGCTTTCACTGCTCCCTTTCATACAGGAAAAGCATTTGAATGGAATCAGTCCAGAGCCTGCTCTCTGCTGGCAGCAACACAGCACAGAATGAACAGTGGCATCTGCTCCCACAGCAGAAGAACCAGCAGGGAAAGCTGGACACAGGCTGCTTTGCAACGGTGTCACAGGCTGCTTTGCAACGGTGTCACCATCATTGCAGTCTCTCCTCGGTTTCATACCTAAAAGTCCATTTGAATCCAAATTCTCAGCTGGTCTCTCTCAGCTGCAGGCAGCACAGTGAGTACAGCACGAACGTTTGGCTTCTGCTCCCACAGCAGAAGAGCCAGGAGGGAAAGCTTGTGCTGGACCTGTTCAGCACACAATCACCTTTACATTGGTGCATCCATCGTTGCTTTCACTGCTCCCTTTCATACAGGAAAAGCATTTGAATGGAATCAGTTCAGAGCCTGCTCTCTGCTGGCAGCAACACAGTCAGCACAGAATGAACAGTGGCATCTGCTCCCACAGCAGAAGAACCAGCAGGGAAAGCTAGTGCTGGGCCTCTTCAGCACACAGGCTGCTTTGCAACGGTGTCACCATCATTGCAGTCTCTCCTCGGTTTCATACCTAAAAGTCCATTTGAATCCAAATTCTCAGCTGGTCTCTCTCAGCTGCAGGCAGCACAGTGAGTACAGCACGAACGTTTGGCTTCTGCTCCCACAGCAGAAGAGCCAGGAGGGAAAGCTTGTGCTGGACCTGTTCAGCACACAATCACCTTTACATTGGTGCATCCATCGTTGCTTTCACTGCTCCCTTTCATACAGGAAAAGCATTTGAATGGAATCAGTCCAGAGCCTGCTCTCTGCTGCGCAGCAACACAGTCAGCGCAGAATGAACAGTGGCATCTGCTCCCACAGCAGGAGAACCAGCAGGGAAAGCTAATGCTGGGCCTCTTCAGCACACAGGCTGCTTTGCAACGGTGTCACCATCATTGCAGTCTCTCCTCGGTTTCATACCTAAAAGTCCATTTGAATCCAAATTCTCAGCTGGTCGCTTTCAGCTGCCCAGCAGCACAGTGAGTACAGCACGAACGTTTGGCCTCTGCTCCCACAGCAGAAGAGCCAGGAGGGAAAGCTGGTGCTGGACCTGTTCAGCACACAATCACCTTTACATTGGTGCATCCATCGTTGCTTTCACTGCTCCCTTTCATACAGGAAAAGCATTTGAATGGAATCAGTTCAGAGCCTGCTCTCTGCTGGCAGCAACACAGCACAGAATGAACAGTGGCATCTGCTCCCACAGCAGAAGAACCAGCAGGGAAAGCTAGTGCTGGGCCTCTTCAGCACACAGGCTGCTTTGCAACGGTGTCACCATCATTGCAGTCTCTCCTCGGTTTCATACCTAAAAGTCCATTTGAATCCAAATTCTCAGCTGGTCTCTCTCAGCTGCAGGCAGCACAGTGAGTACAGCACGAACGTTTGGCCTCTGCTCCCACAGCAGAAGAGCCAGGAGGGAAAGCTGGTGCTGGACCTGTTCAGCACACAATCACCTTTACATTGGTGCATCCATCGTTGCTTTCACTGCTCACTTTCATACAGGAAAAGCATTTGAATGGAATCAGTTCAGAGCCTGCTCTCTGCTGGCAGCAACACAGCACAGAATGAACAGTGGCATCTGCTCCCACAGCAGAAGAACCAGCAGGGAAAGCTAGTGCTGGGCCTCTTCAGCACACAGGCTGCTTTGCAACGGTGTCACCATCATTGCAGTCTCTCCTCGGTTTCATACCTAAAAGTCCATTTGAATCCAAATTCTCAGCTGGTCTCTCTCAGCTGCAGGCAGCACAGTGAGTACAGCACGAACGTTTGGCCTCTGCTCCCACAGCAGAAGAGCCAGGAGGGAAAGCTGGTGCTGGACCTGTTCAGCACACAATCACCTTTACATTGGTGCATCCATCGTTGCTTTCACTGCTCCCTTTCATACAGGAAAAGCATTTGAATGGAATCAGTTCAGAGCCTGCTCTCTGCTGGCAGCAACACAGTCAGCAGAATGAACAGTGGCATCTGCTCCCACAGCAGAAGAACCAGCAGGGAAAGCTGGTGCTGGGCCTCTTCAGCACACAGGCTGCTTTGCAACGGTGTCACCATCATTGCAGTCTCTCCTCGGTTTCATACCTAAAAGTCCATTTGAATCCAAATTCTCAGCTGGTCTCTCTCAGCTGCAGGCAGCACAGTGAGTACAGCACGAACGTTTGGCTTCTGCTCCCACAGCAGAAGAGCCAGGAGGGAAAGCTTGTGCTGGACCTGTTCAGCACACAATCACCTTTACATTGGTGCATCCATCGTTGCTTTCACTGCTCCCTTTCATACAGGAAAAGCATTTGAATGGAATCAGTTCAGAGCCTGCTCTCTGCTGGCAGCAACACAGTCAGCACAGAATGAACAGTGGCATCTGCTCCCACAGCAGAAGAACCAGCAGGGAAAGCTGGTGCTGGGCCTCTTCAGCACACAGGCTGCTTTGCAACGGTGTCACCATCATTGCAGTCTCTCCTCGGTTTCATACCTAAAAGTCCATTTGAATCCAAATTCTCAGCTGGTCTCTCTCAGCTGCAGGCAGCACAGTGAGTACAGCACGAACGTTTGGCCTCTGCTCCCACAGCAGAAGAGCCAGGAGGGAAAGCTGGTGCTGGACCTGTTCAGCACACAATCACCTTTACATTGGTGCATCCATCGTTGCTTTCACTGCTCCCTTTCATACAGGAAAAGCATTTGAATGGAATCAGTTCAGAGCCTGCTCTCTGCTGCGCAGCAACACAGTCAGCACAGAATGAACAGTGGCATCTGCTCCCACAGCAGAAGAACCAGCAGGGAAAGCTAGTGCTGGGCCTCTTCAGCACACAGGCTGCTTTGCAACGGTGTCACCATCATTGCAGTCTCTCCTCGGTTTCATACCTAAAAGTCCATTTGAATCCAAATTCTCAGCTGGTCGCTTTCAGCTGCAGGCAGCACAGTGAGCACATCACGAACGTTTGGCCTCTGCTCCCACAGCAGAAGAGCCAGGAGGGAAAGCTGGTGCTGGACCTGTTCAGCACACAATCACCTTTACATTGGTGCATCCATCGTTGCTTTCACTGCTCCCTTTCATACAGGAAAAGCATTTGAATGGAATCAGTTCAGAGCCTGCTCTCTGCTGGCAGCAACACAGCACAGAATGAACAGTGGCATCTGCTCCCACAGCAGAAGAACCAGCAGGGAAAGCTAGTGCTGGGCCTCTTCAGCACACAGGCTGCTTTGCAACGGTGTCACCATCATTGCAGTCTCTCCTCGGTTTCATACCTAAAAGTCCATTTGAATCCAAATTCTCAGCTGGTCTCTCTCAGCTGCAGGCAGCACAGTGAGTACAGCACGAACGTTTGGCCTCTGCTCCCACAGCAGAAGAGCCAGGAGGGAAAGCTGGTGCTGGACCTGTTCAGCACACAATCACCTTTACATTGGTGCATCCATCGTTGCTTTCACTGCTCCCTTTCATACAGGAAAAGCATTTGAATGGAATCAGTTCAGAGCCTGCTCTCTGCTGCGCAGCAACACAGTCAGCACAGAATGAACAGTGGCATCTGCTCCCACAGCAGAAGAACCAGCAGGGAAAGCTAGTGCTGGGCCTCTTCAGCACACAGGCTGCTTTGCAACGGTCCATTTCAATCCAAATTCTCAGCTGGTCTCTCTCAGCTGCAGGCAGCACAGTGAGTACAGCACGAACGTTTGGCCTCTGCTCCCACAGCAGAAGAGCCAGGAGGGAAAGCTGGTGCTGGACCTGTTCAGCACACAATCACCTTTACATTGGTGCATCCATCGTTGCTTTCACTGCTCCCTTTCATACAGGAAAAGCATTTGAATGGAATCAGTCCAGAGCCTGCTCTCTACTGCGCAGCAACACAGTCAGCGCAGAATGAACAGTGGCATCTGCTCCCACAGCAGAAGAACCAGCAGGGAAAGCTAGTGCTGGGCCTCTTCAGCACACAGGCTGCTTTGCAACGGTGTCACCATCATTGCAGTCTCTCCTCGGTTTCATACCTAAAAGTCCATTTGAATCCAAATTCTCAGGTGGTTGCTTTCAGCTGCCCAGCAGCACAGTGAGTACAGCACGAACGTTTGGCTTCTGCTCCCACAGCAGAAGAGCCAGGATTGAAAGCTGGTGCTGGACCTGTTCAGCACACAATCACCTTTACATTGGTGCATCCATCGTTGCTTTCACTGCTCCCTTTCATACAGGAAAAGCATTTGAATGGAATCAGTTCAGAGCCTGCTCTCTGCTGGCAGCAACACAGCACAGAAAGAACAGTGGCATCTGCTCCCACAGCAGAAGAACCAGCAGGGAAAGCTGGTGCTGGGCCTCTTCAGCACACAGGCTGCTTTGCAACGGTGTCACCATCATTGCAGTCTCTCCTCGGTTTCATACCTAAAAGTCCATTTGAATCCAAATTCTCAGCTGGTCTCTCTCAGCTGCAGGCAGCACAGTGAGTACAGCACGAACGTTTGGCCTCTGCTCCCACAGCAGAAGAGCCAGGAGGGAAAGCTGGTGCTGGACCTGTTCAGCACACAATCACCTTTACATTGGTGCATCCATCGTTGCTTTCACTGCTCCCTTTCATACAGGAAAAGCATTTGAATGGAATCAGTTCAGAGCCTGCTCTCTGCTGCGCAGCAACACAGTCAGCACAGAATGAACAGTGGCATCTGCTCCCACAGCAGAAGAACCAGCAGGGAAAGCTAGTGCTGGGCCTCTTCAGCACACAGGCTGCTTTGCAACGGTGTCACCATCACTGCAGTCTCTCCTCGGTTTCATACCTAAAAGTCCATTTGAATCGAAATTCTCAGCTGGTCTCTCTCAGCTGCCCAGCAGCACAGTGAGTACAGCACAAACGTTTGGCTTCTGCTCCCACAGCAGAAGAGCCAGGAGGGAAAGCTTGTGCTGGACCTGTTCAGCACACAATCACCTTTACATTGGTGCATCCATCGTTGCTTTCACTGCTCACTTTCATACAGGAAAAGCATTTGAATGGAATCAGTTCAGAGCCTGCTCTCTGCTGCGCAGCAACACAGTCAGCACAGAATGAACAGTGGCATCTGCTCCCACAGCAGAAGAACCAGCAGGGAAAGCTAGTGCTGGGCCTCTTCAGCACACAGGCTGCTTTGCAACGGTGTCACCATCATTGCAGTCTCTCCTCGGTTTCATACCTAAAAGTCCATTTGAATCCAAATTCTCAGCTGGTCTCTCTCAGCTGCAGGCAGCACAGTGAGTACAGCACGAACGTTTGGCCTCTGCTCCCACAGCAGAAGAGCCAGGAGGGAAAGCTGGTGCTGGACCTGTTCAGCACACAATCACCTTTACATTGGTGCATCCATCGTTGCTTTCACTGCTCCCTTTCATACAGGAAAAGCATTTGAATGGAATCAGTTCAGAGCCTGCTCTCTGCTGCGCAGCAACACAGTCAGCACAGAATGAACAGTGGCATCTGCTCCCACAGCAGAAGAACCAGCAGGGAAAGCTAGTGCTGGGCCTCTTCAGCACACAGGCTGCTTTGCAACGGTGTCACCATCATTGCAGTCTCTCCTCGGTTTCATACCTAAAAGTCCATTTGAATCCAAATTCTCAGCTGGTCGCTCTCAGCTGCAGGCAGCACAGTGAGTACAGCACGAACGTTTGGCCTCTGCTCCCACAGCAGAAGAGCCAGGAGGGAAAGCTGGTGCTGGACCTGTTCAGCACACAATCACCTTTACATTGGTGCATCCATCGTTGCTTTCACTGCTCACTTTCATACAGGAAAAGCATTTGAATGGAATCAGTTCAGAGCCTGCTCTCTGCTGGCAGCAACACAGCACAGAATGAACAGTGGCATCTGCTCCCACAGCAGAAGAACCGGCAGGGAAAGCTGGTGCTGGGCCTCTTCAGCACACAGGCTGCTTTGCAACGGTGTCACCATCATTGCAGTCTCTCCTCGGTTTCATACCTAAAAGTCCATTTGAATCCAAATTCTCAGCTGGTCTCTCTCAGCTGCAGGCAGCACAGTGAGTACAGCACGAACGTTTGGCCTCTGCTCCCACAGCAGAAGAGCCAGGAGGGAAAGCTGGTGCTGGACCTGTTCAGCACACAATCACCTTTACATTGGTGCATCCATCGTTGCTTTCACTGCTCCCTTTCATACAGGAAAAGCATTTGAATGGAATCAGTCCAGAGCCTGCTCTCTGCTGCGCAGCAACACAGTCAGCGCAGAATGAACAGTGGCATCTGCTCCCACAGCAGAAGAACCAGCAGGGAAAGCTAGTGCTGGGCCTCTTCAGCACACAGGCTGCTTTGCAACGGTGTCACCATCATTGCAGTCTCTCCTCGGTTTCATACCTAAAAGTCCATTTCAATCCAAATTCTCAGCTGGTCTCTCTCAGCTGCAGGCAGCACAGTGAGTACAGCACGAACGTTTGGCCTCTGCTCCCACAGCAGAAGAGCCAGGAGGGAAAGCTGGTGCTGGACCTGTTCAGCACACAATCACCTTTACATTGGTGCATCCATCGTTGCTTTCACTGCTCCCTTTCATACAGGAAAAGCATTTGAATGGAATCAGTCCAGAGCCTGCTCTCTACTGCGCAGCAACACAGTCAGCGCAGAATGAACAGTGGCATCTGCTCCCACAGCAGAAGAACCAGCAGGGAAAGCTAATGCTGGGCCTCTTCAGCACACAGGCTGCTTTGCAACGGTGTCACCATCATTGCAGTCTCTCCTCGGTTTCATACCTAAAAGTCCATTTGAATCCAAATTCTCAGGTGGTCGCTTTCAGCTGCCCAGCAGCACAGTGAGTACAGCACGAACGTTTGGCTTCTGCTCCCACAGCAGAAGTGTCAGGATTGAAAGCTGGTGCTGGACCTGTTCAGCACACAATCACCTTTACATTGGTGCATCCATCGTTGCTTTCACTGCTCCCTTTCATACAGGAAAAGCATTTGAATGGAATCAGTTCAGAGCCTGCTCTCTGCTGGCAGCAACACAGCACAGAATGAACAGTGGCATCTGCTCCCACAGCAGAAGAACCAGCAGGGAAAGCTGGTGCTGGGCCTCTTCAGCACACAGGCTGCTTTGCAACGGTGTCACCATCATTGCAGTCTCTCCTCGGTTTCATACCTAAAAGTCCATTTGAATCCAAATTCTCAGCTGGTCGCTCTCAGCTGCAGGCAGCACAGTGAGTACAGCACGAACGTTTGGCCTCTGCTCCCACAGCAGAAGAGCCAGGAGGGAAAGCTGGTGCTGGACCTGTTCAGCACACAATCACCTTTACATTGGTGCATCCATCGTTGCTTTCACTGCTCCCTTTCATACAGGAAAAGCATTTGAATGGAATCAGTTCAGAGCCTGCTCTCTGCTGGCAGCAACACAGCACAGAAAGAACAGTGGCATCTGCTCCCACAGCAGAAGAACCAGCAGGGAAAGCTGGTGCTGGGCCTCTTCAGCACACAGGCTGCTTTGCAACGGTGTCACCATCATTGCAGTCTCTCCTCGGTTTCATACCTAAAAGTCCATTTGAATCCAAATTCTCAGCTGGTCTCTCTCAGCTGCAGGCAGCCCAGTGAGTACAGCACGAACGTTTGGCCTCTGCTCCCACAGCAGAAGAGCCAGGAGGGAAAGCTGGTGTTGGACCTGTTCAGCACACAGTCACTTTTACATCGGTGCATCCATCGTTGCTTTCACTGCTCCCTTTCATACAGGAAAATCATTTGAATGGAATCTGTCCAGAGGCTGCTCTCTGCTGCGCAGCAACACAGTCAGCACAGAATGAACAGTGGCATCTGCTCCCACAGCAGAAGAACCAGCAGGGAAAGCTAGTGCTGGGCCTCTTCAGCACACAGGCTGCTTTGCAACGGTGTCACCATCACTGCAGTCTCTCCTCGGTTTCATACCTAAAAGTCCATTTGAATCGAAATTCTCAGGTGGTCGCTTTCAGCTGCCCAGCAGCACAGTGAGTACAGCACAAACGTTTGGCTTCTGCTCCCACAGCAGAAGAGCCGGGATTGAAAGCTTGTGCTGGACCTGTTCAGCACACAATCACCTTTACATTGGTGCATCCATCGTTGCTTTCACTGCTCACTTTCATACAGGAAAAGCATTTGAATGGAATCAGTTCAGAGCCTGCTCTCTGCTGCGCAGCAACACAGTCAGCACAGAATGAACAGTGGCATCTGCTCCCACAGCAGAAGAACCAGCAGGGAAAGCTAGTGCTGGGCCTCTTCAGCACACAGGCTGCTTTGCAACGGTGTCACCATCATTGCAGTCTCTCCTCGGTTTCATACCTAAAAGTCCATTTGAATCCAAATTCTCAGCTGGTCTCTCTCAGCTGCAGGCAGCACAGTGAGTACAGCACGAACGTTTGGCCTCTGCTCCCACAGCAGAAGAGCCAGGAGGGAAAGCTGGTGCTGGACCTGTTCAGCACACAATCACCTTTACATTGGTGCATCCATCGTTGCTTTCACTGCTCCCTTTCATACAGGAAAAGCATTTGAATGGAATCAGTTCAGAGCCTGCTCTCTGCTGGCAGCAACACAGTCACAGAATGAACAGTGGCATCTGCTCCCACAGCAGAAGAACCAGCAGGGAAAGCTAGTGCTGGGCCTCTTCAGCACACAGGCTGCTTTGCAACGGTGTCACCATCATTGCAGTCTCTCCTCGGTTTCATACCTAAAAGTCCATTTGAATCCAAATTCTCAGCTGGTCGCCCTCAGCTGCAGGCAGCACAGTGAGTACAGCACGAACGTTTGGCCTCTGCTCCCAAGGCAGAAGAGCCAGGAGGGAAAGCTGGTGCTGGACCTGTTCAGCACACAATCACCTTTACATTGGTGCATCCATCGTTGCTTTCACTGCTCACTTTCATACAGGAAAAGCATTTGAATGGAATCAGTTCAGAGCCTGCTCTCTGCTGGCAGCAACACAGCACAGAATGAACAGTGGCATCTGCTCCCACAGCAGAAGAACCGGCAGGGAAAGCTGGTGCTGGGCCTCTTCAGCACACAGGCTGCTTTGCAACGGTGTCACCATCATTGCAGTCTCTCCTCGGTTTCATACCTAAAAGTCCATTTGAATCCAAATTCTCAGCTGGTCTCTCTCAGCTGCAGGCAGCACAGTGAGTACAGCACGAACGTTTGGCCTCTGCTCCCACAGCAGAAGAGCCAGGAGGGAAAGCTGGTGCTGGACCTGTTCAGCACACAATCACCTTTACATTGGTGCATCCATCGTTGCTTTCACTGCTCCCTTTCATACAGGAAAAGCATTTGAATGGAATCAGTCCAGAGCCTGCTCTCTGCTGCGCAGCAACACAGTCAGCGCAGAATGAACAGTGGCATCTGCTCCCACAGCAGAAGAACCAGCAGGGAAAGCTAGTGCTGGGCCTCTTCAGCACACAGGCTGCTTTGCAACGGTGTCACCATCATTGCAGTCTCTCCTCGGTTTCATACCTAAAAGTCCATTTCAATCCAAATTCTCAGCTGGTCGCTCTCAGCTGCAGGCAGCACAGTGAGTACAGCACGAACGTTTGGCCTCTGCTCCCACAGCAGAAGAGCCAGGAGGGAAAGCTGGTGCTGGACCTGTTCAGCACACAATCACCTTTACATTGGTGCATCCATCGTTGCTTTCACTGCTCACTTTCATACAGGAAAAGCATTTGAATGGAATCAGTCCAGAGCCTGCTCTCTGCTGCGCAGCAACACAGTCAGCGCAGAATGAACAGTGGCATCTGCTCCCACAGCAGAAGAACCAGCAGGGAAAGCTAGTGCTGGGCCTCTTCAGCACACAGGCTGCTTTGCAACGGTGTCACCATCATTGCAGTCTCTCCTCGGTTTCATACCTAAAAGTCCATTTGAATCCAAATTCTCAGGTGGTTGCTTTCAGCTGCCCAGCAGCACAGTGAGTACAGCACGAACGTTTGGCCTCTGCTCCCACAGCAGAAGAGCCAGGAGGGAAAGCTGGTGCTGGACCTGTTCAGCACACAATCACCTTTACATTGGTGCATCCATCGTTGCTTTCACTGCTCCCTTTCATACAGGAAAAGCATTTGAATGGAATCAGTTCAGAGCCTGCTCTCTGCTGGCAGCAACACAGCACAGAAAGAACAGTGGCATCTGCTCCCACAGCAGAAGAACCAGCAGGGAAAGCTGGTGCTGGGCCTCTTCAGCACACAGGCTGCTTTGCAACGGTGTCACCATCATTGCAGTCTCTCCTCGGTTTCATACCTAAAAGTCCATTTGAATCCAAATTCTCAGCTGGTCTCTCTCAGCTGCAGGCAGCCCAGTGAGTACAGCACGAACGTTTGGCCTCTGCTCCCACAGCAGAAGAGCCAGGAGGGAAAGCTGGTGTTGGACCTGTTCAGCACACAGTCACTTTTACATTGGTGCATCCATCGTTGCTTTCACTGCTCCCTTTCATACAGGAAAATCATTTGAATGGAATCTGTCCAGAGGCTGCTCTCTGCTGCGCAGCAACACAGTCAGCACAGAATGAACAGTGGCATCTGCTCCCACAGCAGAAGAACCAGCAGGGAAAGCTAGTGCTGGGCCTCTTCAGCACACAGGCTGCTTTGCAACGGTGTCACCATCACTGCAGTCTCTCCTCGGTTTCATACCTAAAAGTCCATTTGAATCGAAATTCTCAGGTGGTCGCTTTCAGCTGCCCAGCAGCACAGTGAGTACAGCACAAACGTTTGGCTTCTGCTCCCACAGCAGAAGAGCCGGGATTGAAAGCAACGGTGTCACCATCATTGCAGTCTCTCCTCGGTTTCATACCTAAAAGTCCATTTGAATCCAAATTCTCAGCTGGTCTCTCTCAGCTGCAGGCAGCACAGTGAGTACAGCACGAACGTTTGGCCTCTGCTCCCACAGCAGAAGAGCCAGGAGGGAAAGCTGGTGCTGGACCTGTTCAGCACACAATCACCTTTACATTGGTGCATCCATCGTTGCTTTCACTGCTCACTTTCATACAGGAAAAGCATTTGAATGGAATCAGTTCAGAGCCTGCTCTCTGCTGCGCAGCAACACAGTCAGCGCAGAATGAACAGTGGCATCTGCTCCCACAGCAGAAGAACCAGCAGGGAAAGCTAGTGCTGGGCCTCTTCAGCACACAGGCTGCTTTGCAACGGTGTCACCATCATTGCAGTCTCTCCTCGGTTTCATACCTAAAAGTCCATTTGAATCCAAATTCTCAGCTGGTCTCTCTCAGCTGCAGGCAGCACAGTGAGTACAGCACGAACGTTTGGCCTCTGCTCCCACAGCAGAAGAGCCAGGAGGGAAAGCTGGTGCTGGACCTGTTCAGCACACAATCACCTTTACATTGGTGCATCCATCGTTGCTTTCACTGCTCCCTTTCATACAGGAAAAGCATTTGAATGGAATCAGTTCAGAGCCTGCTCTCTGCTGCGCAGCAACACAGTCAGCAGAATGAACAGTGGCATCTGCTCCCACAGCAGAAGAACCAGCAGGGAAAGCTGGTGCTGGGCCTCTTCAGCACACAGGCTGCTTTGCAACGGTGTCACCATCATTGCAGTCTCTCCTCGGTTTCATACCTAAAAGTCCATTTGAATCCAAATTCTCAGCTGGTCTCTCTCAGCTGCCCAGCAGCACAGTGAGTACAGCACGAACGTTTGGCCTCTGCTCCCACAGCAGAAGAGCCAGGAGGGAAAGCTGGTGCTGGACCTGTTCAGCACACAATCACCTTTACATTGGTGCATCCATCGTTGCTTTCACTGCTCCCTTTCATACAGGAAAAGCATTTGAATGGAATCAGTTCAGAGCCTGCTCTCTGCTGCGCAGCAACACAGTCAGCACAGAATGAACAGTGGCATCTGCTCCCACAGCAGAAGAACCAGCAGGGAAAGCTAGTGCTGGGCCTCTTCAGCACACAGGCTGCTTTGCAACGGTGTCACCATCATTGCAGTCTCTCCTCGGTTTCATACCTAAAAGTCCATTTGAATCCAAATTCTCAGCTGGTCGCTCTCAGCTGCAGGCAGCACAGTGAGTACAGCACGAACGTTTGGCTTCTGCTCCCACAGCAGAAGAGCCAGGAGGGAAAGCTGGTGCTGGACCTGTTCAGCACACAATCACCTTTACATTGGTGCATCCATCGTTGCTTTCACTGCTCACTTTCATACAGGAAAAGCATTTGAATGGAATCAGTTCAGAGCCTGCTCTCTGCTGCGCAGCAACACAGTCAGCACAGAATGAACAGTGGCATCTGCTCCCACAGCAGAAGAACCAGCAGGGAAAGCTAGTGCTGGGCCTCTTCAGCACACAGGCTGCTTTGCAACGGTGTCACCATCATTGCAGTCTCTCCTCGGTTTCATACCTAAAAGTCCATTTGAATCCAAATTCTCAGCTGGTCTCTCTCAGCTGCAGGCAGCACAGTGAGTACAGCACGAACGTTTGGCCTCTGCTCCCACAGCAGAAGAGCCAGGAGGGAAAGCTGGTGCTGGACCTGTTCAGCACACAATCACCTTTACATTGGTGCATCCATCGTTGCTTTCACTGCTCACTTTCATACAGGAAAAGCATTTGAATGGAATCAGTTCAGAGCCTGCTCTCTGCTGCGCAGCAACACAGTCAGCACAGAATGAACAGTGGCATCTGCTCCCACAGCAGAAGAACCAGCAGGGAAAGCTAGTGCTGGGCCTCTTCAGCACACAGGCTGCTTTGCAACGGTGTCACCATCATTGCAGTCTCTCCTCGGTTTCATACCTAAAAGTCCATTTGAATCCAAATTCTCAGCTGGTCTCTCTCAGCTGCAGGCAGCACAGTGAGTACAGCACGAACGTTTGGCCTCTGCTCCCACAGCAGAAGAGCCAGGAGGGAAAGCTGGTGCTGGACCTGTTCAGCACACAATCACCTTTACATTGGTGCATCCATCGTTGCTTTCACTGCTCCCTTTCATACAGGAAAAGCATTTGAATGGAATCAGTTCAGAGCCTGCTCTCTGCTGGCAGCAACACAGCACAGAAAGAACAGTGGCATCTGCTCCCACAGCAGAAGAACCAGCAGGGAAAGCTGGTGCTGGGCCTCTTCAGCACACAGGCTGCTTTGCAACGGTGTCACCATCATTGCAGTCTCTCCTCGGTTTCATACCTAAAAGTCCATTTGAATCCAAATTCTCAGCTGGTCTCTCTCAGCTGCAGGCAGCCCAGTGAGTACAGCACGAACGTTTGGCCTCTGCTCCCACAGCAGAAGAGCCAGGAGGGAAAGCTGGTGTTGGACCTGTTCAGCACACAGTCACTTTTACATTGGTGCATCCATCGTTGCTTTCACTGCTCCCTTTCATACAGGAAAATCATTTGAATGGAATCAGTCCAGAGCCTGCTCTCTGCTGCGCAGCAACACAGTCAGCACAGAATGAACAGTGGCATCTGCTCCCACAGCAGAAGAACCAGCAGGGAAAGCTAGTGCTGGGCCTCTTCAGCACACAGGCTGCTTTGCAACGGTGTCACCATCACTGCAGTCTCTCCTCGGTTTCATACCTAAAAGTCCATTTGAATCCAAATTCTCAGCTGGTCTCTCTCAGCTGCCCAGCAGCACAGTGAGTACAGCACAAACGTTTGGCCTCTGCTCCCACAGCAGAAGAGCCAGGAGGGAAAGCTGGTGCTGGACCTGTTCAGCACACAATCACCTTTACATTGGTGCATCCATCGTTGCTTTCACTGCTCCCTTTCATACAGGAAAAGCATTTGAATGGAATCAGTTCAGAGCCTGCTCTCTGCTGCGCAGCAACACAGTCAGCACAGAATGAACAGTGGCATCTGCTCCCACAGCAGAAGAACCAGCAGGGAAAGCTAGTGCTGGGCCTCTTCAGCACACAGGCTGCTTTGCAACGGTGTCACCATCATTGCAGTCTCTCCTCGGTTTCATACCTAAAAGTCCATTTGAATCCAAATTCTCAGCTGGTCTCTCTCAGCTGCAGGCAGCACAGTGAGTACAGCACGAACGTTTGGCCTCTGCTCCCACAGCAGAAGAGCCAGGAGGGAAAGCTGGTGCTGGACCTGTTCAGCACACAATCACCTTTACATTGGTGCATCCATCGTTGCTTTCACTGCTCCCTTTCATACAGGAAAAGCATTTGAATGGAATCAGTTCAGAGCCTGCTCTCTGCTGCGCAGCAACACAGTCAGCACAGAATGAACAGTGGCATCTGCTCCCACAGCAGAAGAACCAGCAGGGAAAGCTAGTGCTGGGCCTCTTCAGCACACAGGCTGCTTTGCAACGGTGTCACCATCATTGCAGTCTCTCCTCGGTTTCATACCTAAAAGTCCATTTCAATCCAAATTCTCAGCGGGTCTCTCTCAGCTGCCCAGCAGCACAGTGAGTACAGCACGAACGTTTGGCCTCTGCTCCCAAGGCAGAAGAGCCAGGAGGGAAAGCTGGTGCTGGACCTGTTCAGCACACAATCACCTTTACATTGGTGCATCCATCGTTGCTTTCACTGCTCCCTTTCATACAGGAAAAGCATTTGAATGGAATAAGTTCAGAGCCTGCTCTCTGCTGCGCAGCAACACAGTCAGCACAGAACGAACCGTGGCATCTGCTCCCACAGCAGAAGAACCAGCAGGGAAAGCTAGTGCTGGGCCTCTTCAGCACACAGGCTGCTTTGCAACGGTGTCACCATCATTGCAGTCTCTCCTCGGTTTCATACCTAAAAGTCCATTTCAATCCAAATTCTCAGCTGGTCGACCTCAGCTGCAGGCAGCACCGTGAGTACAGCACGAACGTTTGGCCTCTGCTCCCACAGCAGAAGAGCCAGGAGGGAAAGCTGGTGCTGGACCTGTTCAGCACACAATCACCTTTACATTGGTGCATCCATCGTTGCTTTCACTGCTCACTTTCATACAGGAAAAGCATTTGAATGGAATCAGTCCAGAGCCTGCTCTCTGCTGCGCAGCAACACAGTCAGCACAGAATGAACAGTGGCATCTGCTCCCACAGCAGAAGAACCAGCAGGGAAAGCTAGTGCTGGGCCTCTTCAGCACACAGGCTGCTTTGCAACGGTGTCACCATCATTGCAGTCTCTCCTCGGTTTCATACCTAAAAGTCCATTTGAATCCAAATTCTCAGCTGGTCGCTCTCAGCTGCAGGCAGCACACTGAGTACAGCACGAACGTTTGGCCTCTGCTCCCACAGCTGAAGAACCAGGAGGGAAAGCTTTTGCTGGACCTGTTCAGCACACAATCACCTTTACATTGGTGCATCCATCGTTGCTTTCACTGCTCACTTTCATACAGGAAAAGCATTTGAATGGAATCAGTCCAGAGCCTGCTCTCTGCTGGCAGCAACACAGCACAGAATGAACAGTGGCATCTGCTCCCACAGCAGAAGAACCGGCAGGGAAAGCTGGTGCTGGGCCTCTTCAGCACACAGGCTGCTTTGCAACGGTGTCACCATCATTGCAGTCTCTCCTCGGTTTCATACCTAAAAGTCCATTTGAATCCAAATTCTCAGCTGGTCTCTCTCAGCTGCAGGCAGCACAGTGAGTACAGCACGAACGTTTGGCTTCTGCTCCCACAGCAGAAGAGCAAGGAGGGAAAGCTTGTGCTGGACCTGTTCAGCACACAATCACCTTTACATTGGTGCATCCATCGTTGCTTTCACTGCTCCCTTTCATACAGGAAAAGCATTTGAATGGAATCAGTCCAGAGCCTGCTCTCTGCTGCGCAGCAACACAGTCAGCGCTGAATGAACAGTGGCATCTGCTCCCACAGCAGAAGAACCAGCAGGGAAAGCTGGTGCTGGGCCTCTTCAGCACACAGGCTGCTTTGCAACGGTGTCACCATCATTGCAGTCTCTCCTCGGTTTCATACCTAAAAGTCCATTTGAATCCAAATTCTCAGCTGGTCTCTCTCAGCTGCAGGCAGCACAGTGAGTACAGCACGAACGTTTGGCTTCTGCTCCCACAGCAGAAGAGCCAGGAGGGAAAGCTTGTGCTGGACCTGTTCAGCACACAATCACCTTTACATTGGTGCATCCATCGTTGCTTTCACTGCTCACTTTCATACAGGAAAAGCATTTGAATGGAATCAGTCCAGAGCCTGCTCTCTGCTGCGCAGCAACAGAGTCAGCGCAGAATGAACAGTGGCATCTGCTCCCACAGCAGAAGAACCAGCAGGGAAAGCTAGTGCTGGGCCTCTTCAGCACACAGGCTGCTTTGCAACGGTGTCACCATCATTGCAGTCTCTCCTCGGTTTCATACCTAAAAGTCCATTTGAATCCAAATTCTCAGCTGGTCTCTCTCAGCTGCAGGCAGCACAGTGAGTACAGCACGAACGTTTGGCCTCTGCTCCCACAGCAGAAGAGCCAGGAGGGAAAGCTGGTGCTGGACCTGTTCAGCACACAATCACCTTTACATTGGTGCATCCATCGTTGCTTTCACTGCTCCCTTTCATACAGGAAAAGCATTTGAATGGAATCAGTCCAGAGCCTGCTCTCTGCTGCGCAGCAACACAGTCAGCGCAGAATGAACAGTGGCATCTGCTCCCACAGCAGGAGAACCAGCAGGGAAAGCTAATGCTGGGCCTCTTCAGCACACAGGCTGCTTTGCAACGGTGTCACCATCATTGCAGTCTCTCCTCGGTTTCATACCTAAAAGTCCATTTGAATCCAAATTCTCAGCTGGTCGCTTTCAGCTGCAGCGGCACAGTGAGTACAGCACGAACGTTTGGCCTCTGCTCCCACAGCAGAAGAGCCAGGAGGGAAAGCTGGTGCTGGACCTGTTCAGCACACAATCACCTTTACATTGGTGCATCCATCGTTGCTTTCACTGCTCACTTTCATACAGGAAAAGCATTTGAATGGAATCAGTCCAGAGCCTGCTCTCTGCTGGCAGCAACACAGCACAGAATGAACAGTGGCATCTGCTCCCACAGCAGAAGAACCAGCAGGGAAAGCTAATGCTGGGCCTCTTCAGCACACAGGCTGCTTTGCAACGGTGTCACCATCATTGCAGTCTCTCCTCGGTTTCATACCTAAAAGTCCATTTGAATCCAAATTCTCAGCTGGTCGCCCTCAGCTGCAGGCAGCACAGTGAGTACAGCACGAACGTTTGGCCTCTGCTCCCAAGGCAGAAGAGCCAGGAGGGAAAGCTGGTGCTGGACCTGTTCAGCACACAATCACCTTTACATTGGTGCATCCATCGTTGCTTTCACTGCTCACTTTCATACAGGAAAAGCATTTGAATGGAATCAGTTCAGAGCCTGCTCTCTGCTGGCAGCAACACAGCACAGAATGAACAGTGGCATCTGCTCCCACAGCAGAAGAACCAGCAGGGAAAGCTAGTGCTGGGCCTCTTCAGCACACAGGCTGCTTTGCAACGGTGTCACCATCATTGCAGTCTCTCCTCGGTTTCATACCTAAAAGTCCATTTCAATCCAAATTCTCACCTGGTCTCTCTCAGCTGCAGGCAGCACAGTGAGTACAGCACGAACGTTTGGCCTCTGCTCCCACAGCAGAAGAGCCAGGAGGGAAAGCTGGTGCTGGACCTGTTCAGCACACAATCACCTTTACATTGGTGCATCCATCGTTGCTTTCACTGCTCACTTTCATACAGGAAAAGCATTTGAATGGAATCAGTCCAGAGCCTGCTCTCTACTGCGCAGCAACACAGTCAGCGCAGAATGAACAGTGGCATCTGCTCCCACAGCAGAAGAAACAGCAGGGAAAGCTAATGCTGGGCCTCTTCAGCACACAGGCTGCTTTGCAACGGTGTCACCATCATTGCAGTCTCTCCTCGGTTTCATACCTAAAAGTCCATTTGAATCCAAATTCTCAGGTGGTTGCTTTCAGCTGCCCAGCAGCACAGTGAGTACAGCACGAACGTTTGGCCTCTGCTCCCACAGCAGAAGAGCCAGGAGGGAAAGCTGGTGCTGGACCTGTTCAGCACACAATCACCTTTACATTGGTGCATCCATCGTTGCTTTCACTGCTCCCTTTCATACAGGAAAAGCATTTGAATGGAATCAGTTCAGAGCCTGCTCTCTGCTGGCAGCAACACAGCACATAAAGAACAGTGGCATCTGCTCCCACAGCAGAAGAACCAGCAGGGAAAGCTGGTGCTGGGCCTCTTCAGCACACAGGCTGCTTTGCAACGGTGTCACCATCATTGCAGTCTCTCCTCGGTTTCATACCTAAAAGTCCATTTGAATCCAAATTCTCAGCTGGTCTCTCTCAGCTGCAGGCAGCCCAGTGAGTACAGCACGAACGTTTGGCCTCTGCTCCCACAGCAGAAGAGCCAGGAGGGAAAGCTGGTGTTGGACCTGTTCAGCACACAGTCACTTTTACATTGGTGCATCCATCGTTGCTTTCACTGCTCCCTTTCATACAGGAAAATCATTTGAATGGAATCTGTCCAGAGGCTGCTCTCTGCTGCGCAGCAACACAGTCAGCACAGAATGAACAGTGGCATCTGCTCCCACAGCAGAAGAACCAGCAGGGAAAGCTAGTGCTGGGCCTCTTCAGCACACAGGCTGCTTTGCAACGGTGTCACCATCACTGCAGTCTCTCCTCGGTTTCATACCTAAAAGTCCATTTGAATCCAAATTCTCAGGTGGTCGCTTTCAGCTGCCCAGCAGCACAGTGAGTACAGCACAAACGTTTGGCTTCTGCTCCCACAGCAGAAGAGCCGGGATTGAAAGTGCTGCGCAGCAACACAGTCAGCACAGAATGAACAGTGGCATCTGCTCCCACAGCAGAAGAACCAGCAGGGAAAGCTAGTGCTGGGCCTCTTCAGCACACAGGCTGCTTTGCAACGGTGTCACCATCATTGCAGTCTCTCCTCGGTTTCATACCTAAAACTCCATTTGAATCCAAATTCTCAGCTGGTCTCTCTCAGCTGCAGGCAGCACACTGAGTACAGCACGAACGTTTGGCCTCTGCTCCCACAGCTGAAGAACCAGGAGGGAAAGCTTGTGCTGGACCTGTTCAGCACACAATCACCTTTACATTGGTGCATCCATCGTTGCTTTCAGTGCTCACTTTCATACAGGAAAAGCATTTGAATGGAATCAGTCCAGAGCCTGCTCTCTGCTACGCAGCAACACAGTCAGCACAGAATGAACCGTGGCATCTGCTCCCACAGCAGAAGAACCAGCAGGGAAAGCTAGTGCTGGGCCTCTTCAGCACACAGGCTGCTTTGCAACGGTGTCACCATCATTGCAGTCTCTCCTCGGTTTCATACCTAAAAGTCCATTTGAATCCAAATTCTCAGCTGGTCGCTCTCAGCTGCAGGCAGCACAGTGAGTACAGCACGAACGTTTGGCCTCTGCTCCCACAGCAGAAGAGCCAGGAGGGAAAGCTGGTGCTGGACCTGTTCAGCACACAATCACCTTTACATTGGTGCATCCATCGTTGCTTTCACTGCTCACTTTCATACAGGAAAAGCATTTGAATGGAATCAGTTCAGAGCCTGCTCTCTGCTGCGCAGCAACACAGCACAGAATGAACAGTGGCATCTGCTCCCACAGCAGAAGAACCAGCAGGGAAAGCTGGTGCTGGGCCTCTTCAGCACACAGGCTGCTTTGCAACGGTGTCACCATCATTGCAGTCTCTCCTCGGTTTCATACCTAAAAGTCCATTTGAATCCAAATTCTCAGCTGGTCTCTCTCAGCTGCAGGCAGCACAGTGAGTACAGCACGAACGTTTGGCCTCTGCTCCCACAGCAGAAGAGCCAGGAGGGAAAGCTGGTGCTGGACCTGTTCAGCACACAATCACCTTTACATTGGTGCATCCATCGTTGCTTTCACTGCTCCCTTTCATACAGGAAAAGCATTTGAATGGAATCAGTCCAGAGCCTGCTCTCTGCTGCGCAGCAACACAGTCAGCGCAGAATGAACAGTGGCATCTGCTCCCACAGCAGAAGAACCAGCAGGGAAAGCTAGTGCTGGGCCTCTTCAGCACACAGGCTGCTTTGCAACGGTGTCACCATCATTGCAGTCTCTCCTCGGTTTCATACCTAAAAGTCCATTTGAATCCAAATTCTCACCTGGTCTCTCTCAGCTGCAGGCAGCACAGTGAGTACAGCACGAACGTTTGGCCTCTGCTCCCAAGGCAGAAGAGCCAGGAGGGAAAGCTGGTGCTGGACCTGTTCAGCACACAATCACCTTTACATTGGTGCATCCATCGTTGCTTTCACTGCTCACTTTCATACAGGAAAAGCATTTGAATGGAATCAGTTCAGAGCCTGCTCTCTGCTGCGCAGCAACACAGCACAGAATGAACAGTGGCATCTGCTCCCACAGCAGAAGAACCAGCAGGGAAAGCTAGTGCTGGGCCTCTTCAGCACACAGGCTGCTTTGCAACGGTGTCACCATCATTGCAGTCTCTCCTCGGTTTCATACCTAAAAGTCCATTTGAATCCAAATTCTCAGCTGGTCTCTCTCAGCTGCAGGCAGCACAGTGAGTACAGCACGAACGTTTGGCCTCTGCTCCCACAGCAGAAGAGCCAGGAGGGAAAGCTGGTGCTGGACCTGTTCAGCACACAATCACCTTTACATTGGTGCATCCATCGTTGCTTTCACTGCTCCCTTTCATACAGGAAAAGCATTTGAATGGAATCAGTTCAGAGCCTGCTCTCTGCTGCGCAGCAACACAGTCACCGCAGAATGAACAGTGGCATCTGCTCCCACAGCAGAAGAACCAGCAGGGAAAGCTAGTGCTGGGCCTCTTCAGCACACAGGCTGCTTTGCAACGGTGTCACCATCATTGCAGTCTCTCCTCGGTTTCATACCTAAAAGTCCATTTGAATCCAAATTCTCAGCTGGTCTCTCTCAGCTGCAGGCAGCACAGTGAGTACAGCACGAACGTTTGGCCTCTGCTCCCACAGCAGAAGAGCCAGGAGGGAAAGCTGGTGCTGGACCTGTTCAGCACACAATCACCTTTACATTGGTGCATCCATCGTTGCTTTCACTGCTCCCTTTCATACAGGAAAAGCATTTGAATGGAATCAGTCCAGAGCCTGCTCTCTGCTGCGCAGCAACACAGTCAGCGCAGAATGAACAGTGGCATCTGCTCCCACAGCAGAAGAACCAGCAGGGAAAGCTAGTGCTGGGCCTCTTCAGCACACAGGCTGCTTTGCAACGGTGTCACCATCATTGCAGTCTCTCCTCGGTTTCATACCTAAAAGTCCATTTGAATTTGAATGGAATCTGTCCAGAGGCTGCTCTCTGCTGCGCAGCAACACAGTCAGCACAGAATGAACAGTGGCATCTGCTCCCACAGCAGAAGAACCAGCAGGGAAAGCTAGTGCTGGGCCTCTTCAGCACACAGGCTGCTTTGCAACGGTGTCACCATCACTGCAGTCTCTCCTCGGTTTCATACCTAAAAGTCCATTTGAATCGAAATTCTCAGGTGGTCGCTTTCAGCTGCCCAGCAGCACAGTGAGTACAGCACAAACGTTTGGCTTCTGCTCCCACAGCAGAAGAGCCGGGATTGAAAGCTTGTGCTGGACCTGTTCAGCACACAATCACCTTTACATTGGTGCATCCATCGTTGCTTTCACTGCTCACTTTCATACAGGAAAAGCATTTGAATGGAATCAGTTCAGAGCCTGCTCTCTGCTGCGCAGCAACACAGTCAGCACAGAATGAACAGTGGCATCTGCTCCCACAGCAGAAGAACCAGCAGGGAAAGCTAGTGCTGGGCCTCTTCAGCACACAGGCTGCTTTGCAACGGTGTCACCATCATTGCAGTCTCTCCTCGGTTTCATACCTAAAAGTCCATTTGAATCCAAATTCTCAGCTGGTCTCTCTCAGCTGCAGGCAGCACAGTGAGTACAGCACGAACGTTTGGCCTCTGCTCCCACAGCAGAAGAGCCAGGAGGGAAAGCTGGTGCTGGACCTGTTCAGCACACAATCACCTTTACATTGGTGCATCCATCGTTGCTTTCACTGCTCACTTTCATACAGGAAAAGCATTTGAATGGAATCAGTTCAGAGCCTGCTCTCTGCTGCGCAGCAACACAGTCAGCACAGAATGAACAGTGGCATCTGCTCCCACAGCAGAAGAACCAGCAGGGAAAGCTAGTGCTGGGCCTCTTCAGCACACAGGCTGCTTTGCAACGGTGTCACCATCATTGCAGTCTCTCCTCGGTTTCATACCTAAAAGTCCATTTGAATCCAAATTCTCAGCTGGTCTCTCTCAGCTGCAGGCAGCACAGTGAGTACAGCACGAACGTTTGGCCTCTGCTCCCAAGGCAGAAGAGCCAGGAGGGAAAGCTGGTGCTGGACCTGTTCAGCACACAATCACCTTTACATTGGTGCATCCATCGTTGCTTTCACTGCTCACTTTCATACAGGAAAAGCATTTGAATGGAATCAGTTCAGAGCCTGCTCTCTGCTGCGCAGCAACACAGTCAGCGCAGAATGAACCGTGGCATCTGCTCCCACAGCAGAAGAACCAGCAGGGAAAGCTAGTGCTGGGCCTCTTCAGCACACAGGCTGCTTTGCAACGGTGTCACCATCATTGCAGTCTCTCCTCGGTTTCATACCTAAAAGTCCATTTGAATCCAAATTCTCAGCGGGTCTCTCTCAGCTGCCCAGCAGCCCAGTGAGTACAGCACGAACGTTTGGCCTCTGCTCCCACAGCAGAAGAGCCAGGATTGAAAGCTGGTGCTGGACCTGTTCAGCACACAATCACCTTTACATTGGTGCATCCATCGTTGCTTTCACTGCTCCCTTTCATACAGGAAAAGCATTTGAATGGAATCAGTTCAGAGCCTGCTCTCTGCTGCGCAGCAACACAGTCAGCACAGAACGAACCGTGGCATCTGCTCCCACAGCAGAAGAACCAGCAGGGAAAGCTAGTGCTGGGCCTCTTCAGCACACAGGCTGCTTTGCAACGGTGTCACCATCATTGCAGTCTCTCCTCGGTTTCATACCTAAAAGTCCATTTGAATCCAAATTCTCAGCTGGTCGACCTCAGCTGCAGGCAGCACAGTGAGTACAGCCCGAACGTTTGGCCTCTGCTCCCACAGCAGAAGAGCCAGGAGGGAAAGCTGGTGCTGGACCTGTTCAGCACACAATCACCTTTGGTGCATCCATCGTTGCTTTCACTGCTCACTTTCATACAGGAAAAGCATTTGAATGGAATCAGTCCAGAGCCTGCTCTCTGCTGCGCAGCAACACAGTCAGCACAGAATGAACAGTGGCATCTGCTCCCACAGCAGAAGAACCAGCAGGGAAAGCTAGTGCTGGGCCTCTTCAGCACACAGGCTGCTTTGCAACGGTGTCACCATCATTGCAGTCTCTCCTCGGTTTCATACCTAAAAGTCCATTTGAATCCAAATTCTCAGCTGGTCGCTCTCAGCTGCAGGCAGCACAGTGAGTACAGCACGAACGTTTGGCCTCTGCTCCCACAGCAGAAGAGCCAGGAGGGAAAGCTGGTGCTGGACCTGTTCAGCACACAATCACCTTTACATTGGTGCATCCATCGTTGCTTTCACTGCTCCCTTTCATACAGGAAAAGCATTTGAATGGAATCAGTTCAGAGCCTGCTCTCTGCTGGCAGCAACACAGCACAGAATGAACAGTGGCATCTGCTCCCACAGCAGAAGAACCAGCAGGGAAAGCTGGTGCTGGGCCTCTTCAGCACACAGGCTGCTTTGCAACGGTGTCACCATCATTGCAGTCTCTCCTCGGTTTCATACCTAAAAGTCCATTTCAATCCAAATTCTCAGCTGGTCTCTCTCAGCTGCAGGCAGCACAGTGAGTACAGCACGAACGTTTGGCCTCTGCTCCCACAGCAGAAGAGCCAGGAGGGAAAGCTGGTGCTGGACCTGTTCAGCACACAATCACCTTTACATTGGTGCATCCATCGTTGCTTTCACTGCTCCCTTTCATACAGGAAAAGCATTTGAATGGAATCAGTCCAGAGCCTGCTCTCTGCTGCGCAGCAACACAGTCAGCACAGAATGAACAGTGGCATCTGCTCCCACAGCAGAAGAACCAGCAGGGAAAGCTAGTGCTGGGCCTCTTCAGCACACAGGCTGCTTTGCAACGGTGTCACCATCATTGCAGTCTCTCCTCGGTTTCATACCTAAAAGTCCATTTGAATCCAAATTCTCAGCTGGTCGCTTTCAGCTGCCCAGCAGCACAGTGAGTACAGCACGAACGTTTGGCTTCTGCTCCCACAGCAGAAGAGCCAGGAGGGAAAGCTTGTGCTGGACCTGTTCAGCACACAATCACCTTTACATTGGTGCATCCATCGTTGCTTTCACTGCTCACTTTCATACAGGAAAAGCATTTGAATGGAATCAGTCCAGAGCCTGCTCTCTGCTGCGCAGCAACACAGTCAGCACAGAATGAACAGTGGCATCTG
Source organism: Pezoporus occidentalis (assembly GCF_034315485.1). Classification (NCBI taxonomy): domain Eukaryota; kingdom Metazoa; phylum Chordata; class Aves; order Psittaciformes; family Psittacidae; genus Pezoporus; species Pezoporus occidentalis. The sequence continues at coordinate 56,926 of NW_026915750.1, read as the reverse complement.
CTCCCACAGCAGAAGAACCAGCAGGGAAAGCTAGTGCTGGGCCTCTTCAGCACACAGGCTGCTTTGCAACGGTGTCACCATCATTGCAGTCTCTCCTCGGTTTCATACCTAAAAGTCCATTTGAATCCAAATTCTCAGCTGGTCTCTCTCAGCTGCAGGCAGCACAGTGAGTACAGCACGAACGTTTGGCCTCTGCTCCCACAGCAGAAGAGCCAGGAGGGAAAGCTGGTGCTGGACCTGTTCAGCACACAATCACCTTTACATTGGTGCATCCATCGTTGCTTTCACTGCTCCCTTTCATACAGGAAAAGCATTTGAATGGAATCAGTTCAGAGCCTGCTCTCTGCTGCGCAGCAACACAGTCAGCACAGAATGAACAGTGGCATCTGCTCCCACAGCAGAAGAACCAGCAGGGAAAGCTAGTGCTGGGCCTCTTCAGCACACAGGCTGCTTTGCAACGGTGTCACCATCATTGCAGTCTCTCCTCGGTTTCATACCTAAAAGTCCATTTGAATCCAAATTCTCAGCTGGTCTCTCTCAGCTGCCCAGCAGCACAGTGAGTACAGCACGAACGTTTGGCTTCTGCTCCCACAGCAGAAGAGCCAGGATTGAAAGCTGGTGCTGGACCTGTTCAGCACACAATCACCTTTACATTGGTGCATCCATCGTTGCTTTCACTGCTCCCTTTCATACAGGAAAAGCATTTGAATGGAATCAGTTCAGAGCCTGCTCTCTGCTGCGCAGCAACACAGTCAGCACAGAATGAACAGTGGCATCTGCTCCCACAGCAGAAGAACCAGCAGGGAAAGCTAGTGCTGGGCCTCTTCAGCACACAGGCTGCTTTGCAACGGTGTCACCATCATTGCAGTCTCTCCTCGGTTTCATACCTAAAAGTCCATTTGAATCCAAATTCTCAGCTGGTCGCTTTCAGCTGCAGGCAGCACAGTGAGTACAGCACGAACGTTTGGCTTCTGCTCCCACAGCAGAAGAGCCAGGAGGGAAAGCTGGTGCTGGACCTGTTCAGCACACAATCACCTTTACATTGGTGCATCCATCGTTGCTTTCACTGCTCCCTTTCATACAGGAAAAGCATTTGAATGGAATCAGTCCAGAGCCTGCTCTCTGCTGCGCAGCAACACAGTCAGCACAGAATGAACAGTGGCATCTGCTCCCACAGCAGAAGAACCAGCAGGGAAAGCTAGTGCTGGGCCTCTTCAGCACACAGGCTGCTTTGCAACGGTGTCACCATCATTGCAGTCTCTCCTCGGTTTCATACCTAAAAGTCCATTTGAATCCAAATTCTCAGCTGGTCGCTCTCTCAGCTGCAGGCAGCACAGTGAGTACAGCACGAACGTTTGGCCTCTGCTCCCACAGCAGAAGAGCCAGGAGGGAAAGCTGGTGCTCGTTGCTTTCAGTGCTCACTTTCATACAGGAAAAGCATTTGAATGGAATCAGTCCAGAGCCTGCTCTCTGCTGCGCAGCAACACAGTCAGCGCAGAATGAACCGTGGCATCTGCTCCCACAGCAGAAGAACCAGCAGGGAAAGCTAGTGCTGGGCCTCTTCAGCACACAGGCTGCTTTGCAACGGTGTCACCATCATTGCAGTCTCTCCTCGGTTTCATACCTAAAAGTCCATTTGAATCCAAATTCTCAGCTGGTCGCCCTCAGCTGCAGGCAGCACAGTGAGTACAGCACGAACGTTTGGCCTCTGCTCCCAAGGCAGAAGAGCCAGGAGGGAAAGCTGGTGCTGGACCTGTTCAGCACACAATCACCTTTACATTGGTGCATCCATCGTTGCTTTCACTGCTCACTTTCATACAGGAAAAGCATTTGAATGGAATCAGTTCAGAGCCTGCTCTCTGCTGGCAGCAACACAGCACAGAATGAACAGTGGCATCTGCTCCCACAGCAGAAGAACCGGCAGGGAAAGCTGGTGCTGGGCCTCTTCAGCACACAGGCTGCTTTGCAACGGTGTCACCATCATTGCAGTCTCTCCTCGGTTTCATACCTAAAAGTCCATTTGAATCCAAATTCTCAGCTGGTCTCTCTCAGCTGCAGGCAGCACAGTGAGTACAGCACGAACGTTTGGCCTCTGCTCCCACAGCAGAAGAGCCAGGAGGGAAAGCTGGTGCTGGACCTGTTCAGCACACAATCACCTTTACATTGGTGCATCCATCGTTGCTTTCACTGCTCCCTTTCATACAGGAAAAGCATTTGAATGGAATCAGTCCAGAGCCTGCTCTCTGCTGCGCAGCAACACAGTCAGCGCAGAATGAACAGTGGCATCTGCTCCCACAGCAGAAGAACCAGCAGGGAAAGCTAGTGCTGGGCCTCTTCAGCACACAGGCTGCTTTGCAACGGTGTCACCATCATTGCAGTCTCTCCTCGGTTTCATACCTAAAAGTCCATTTCAATCCAAATTCTCACCTGGTCGCCCTCAGCTGCAGGCAGCACAGTGAGTACAGCACGAACGTTTGGCCTCTGCTCCCACAGCAGAAGAGCCAGGAGGGAAAGCTGGTGCTGGACCTGTTCAGCACACAATCACCTTTACATTGGTGCATCCATCGTTGCTTTCACTGCTCACTTTCATACAGGAAAAGCATTTGAATGGAATCAGTTCAGAGCCTGCTCTCTGCTGCGCAGCAACACAGTCAGCACAGAATGAACAGTGGCATCTGCTCCCACAGCAGAAGAACCGGCAGGGAAAGCTGGTGCTGGGCCTCTTCAGCACACAGGCTGCTTTGCAACGGTGTCACCATCATTGCAGTCTCTCCTCGGTTTCATACCTAAAAGTCCATTTGAATCCAAATTCTCAGCTGGTCTCTCTCAGCTGCAGGCAGCACAGTGAGTACAGCACGAACGTTTGGCTTCTGCTCCCACAGCAGAAGAGCCAGGATTGAAAGCTGGTGCTGGACCTGTTCAGCACACAATCACCTTTACATTGGTGCATCCATCGTTGCTTTCACTGCTCCCTTTCATACAGGAAAAGCATTTGAATGGAATCAGTTCAGAGCCTGCTCTCTGCTGCGCAGCAACACAGTCAGCACAGAATGAACAGTGGCATCTGCTCCCACAGCAGAAGAACCAGCAGGGAAAGCTAGTGCTGGGCCTCTTCAGCACACAGGCTGCTTTGCAACGGTGTCACCATCATTGCAGTCTCTCCTCGGTTTCATACCTAAAAGTCCATTTCAATCCAAATTCTCAGCGGGTCTCTCTCAGCTGCCCAGCAGCCCAGTGAGTACAGCACGAACGTTTGGCTTCTGCTCCCACAGCAGAAGAGCCAGGATTGAAAGCTGGTGCTGGACCTGTTCAGCACACAATCACCTTTACATTGGTGCATCCATCGTTGCTTTCACTGCTCCCTTTCATACAGGAAAAGCATTTGAATGGAATCAGTTCAGAGCCTGCTCTCTGCTGCGCAGCAACACAGTCAGCACAGAACGAACCGTGGCATCTGCTCCCACAGCAGAAGAACCAGCAGGGAAAGCTAGTGCTGGGCCTCTTCAGCACACAGGCTGCTTTGCAACGGTGTCACCATCATTGCAGTCTCTCCTCGGTTTCATACCTAAAAGTCCATTTGAATCCAAATTCTCAGCTGGTCGACCTCAGCTGCAGGCAGCACAGTGAGTACAGCACGAACGTTTGGCCTCTGCTCCCACAGCAGAAGAGCCAGGAGGGAAAGCTGGTGCTGGACCTGTTCAGCACACAATCACCTTTGGTGCATCCATCGTTGCTTTCACTGCTCACTTTCATACAGGAAAAGCATTTGAATGGAATCAGTCCAGAGCCTGCTCTCTGCTGCGCAGCAACACAGTCAGCACAGAATGAACAGTGGCATCTGCTCCCACAGCAGAAGAACCAGCAGGGAAAGCTAGTGCTGGGCCTCTTCAGCACACAGGCTGCTTTGCAACGGTGTCACCATCATTGCAGTCTCTCCTCGGTTTCATACCTAAAACTCCATTTGAATCCAAATTCTCAGCTGGTCTCTCTCAGCTGCAGGCAGCACAGTGAGTACAGCACGAACGTTTGGCCTCTGCTCCCACAGCTGAAGAACCAGGAGGGAAAGCTTGTGCTGGACCTGTTCAGCACACAATCACCTTTACATTGGTGCATCCATCGTTGCTTTCAGTGCTCACTTTCATACAGGAAAAGCATTTGAATGGAATCAGTCCAGAGCCTGCTCTCTGCTGCGCAGCAACACAGTCAGCGCAGAATGAACCGTGGCATCTGCTCCCACAGCAGAAGAACCAGCAGGGAAAGCTAGTGCTGGGCCTCTTCAGCACACAGGCTGCTTTGCAACGGTGTCACCATCATTGCAGTCTCTCCTCGGTTTCATACCTAAAAGTCCATTTGAATCCAAATTCTCAGCTGGTCGCCCTCAGCTGCAGGCAGCACAGTGAGTACAGCACGAACGTTTGGCCTCTGCTCCCAAGGCAGAAGAGCCAGGAGGGAAAGCTGGTGCTGGACCTGTTCAGCACACAATCACCTTTACATTGGTGCATCCATCGTTGCTTTCACTGCTCACTTTCATACAGGAAAAGCATTTGAATGGAATCAGTTCAGAGCCTGCTCTCTGCTGGCAGCAACACAGCACAGAATGAACAGTGGCATCTGCTCCCACAGCAGAAGAACCGGCAGGGAAAGCTGGTGCTGGGCCTCTTCAGCACACAGGCTGCTTTGCAACGGTGTCACCATCATTGCAGTCTCTCCTCGGTTTCATACCTAAAAGTCCATTTGAATCCAAATTCTCAGCTGGTCTCTCTCAGCTGCAGGCAGCACAGTGAGTACAGCACGAACGTTTGGCCTCTGCTCCCACAGCAGAAGAGCCAGGAGGGAAAGCTGGTGCTGGACCTGTTCAGCACACAATCACCTTTACATTGGTGCATCCATCGTTGCTTTCACTGCTCCCTTTCATACAGGAAAAGCATTTGAATGGAATCAGTCCAGAGCCTGCTCTCTGCTGCGCAGCAACACAGTCAGCGCAGAATGAACAGTGGCATCTGCTCCCACAGCAGAAGAACCAGCAGGGAAAGCTAGTGCTGGGCCTCTTCAGCACACAGGCTGCTTTGCAACGGTGTCACCATCATTGCAGTCTCTCCTCGGTTTCATACCTAAAAGTCCATTTCAATCCAAATTCTCACCTGGTCTCTCTCAGCTGCAGGCAGCACAGTGAGTACAGCACGAACGTTTGGCCTCTGCTCCCACAGCAGAAGAGCCAGGAGGGAAAGCTGGTGCTGGACCTGTTCAGCACACAATCACCTTTACATTGGTGCATCCATCGTTGCTTTCACTGCTCACTTTCATACAGGAAAAGCATTTGAATGGAATCAGTCAAGAGCCTGCTCTCTGCTGCGCAGCAACACAGTCACAGAATGAACAGTGGCATCTGCTCCCACAGCAGAAGAACCAGCAGGGAAAGCTAGTGCTGGGCCTCTTCAGCACACAGGCTGCTTTGCAACGGTGTCACCATCATTGCAGTCTCTCCTCGGTTTCATACCTAAAAGTCCATTTGAATCCAAATTCTCAGCTGGTCTCTCTCAGCTGCAGGCAGCACAGTGAGTACAGCACGAACGTTTGGCTTCTGCTCCCACAGCAGAAGAGCCAGGAGGGAAAGCTGGTGCTGGACCTGTTCAGCACACAATCACCTTTACATTGGTGCATCCATCGTTGCTTTCACTGCTCCCTTTCATACAGGAAAAGCATTTGAATGGAATCAGTTCAGAGCCTGCTCTCTGCTGGCAGCAACACAGCACAGAAATAACAGTGGCATCTGCTCCCACAGCAGAAGAACCAGCAGGGAAAGCTGGTGCTGGGCCTCTTCAGCACACAGGCTGCTTTGCAACGGTGTCACCATCATTGCAGTCTCTCCTCGGTTTCATACCTAAAAGTCCATTTGAATCCAAATTCTCAGCTGGTCTCTCTCAGCTGCAGGCAGCACAGTGAGTACAGCACGAACGTTTGGCCTCTGCTCCCACAGCAGAAGAGCCAGGAGGGAAAGCTGGTGCTGGACCTGTTCAGCACACAATCACCTTTACATTGGTGCATCCATCGTTGCTTTCACTGCTCCCTTTCATACAGGAAAAGCATTTGAATGGAATCAGTCCAGAGCCTGCTCTCTGCTGCGCAGCAACACAGTCAGCACAGAATGAACAGTGGCATCTGCTCCCACAGCAGAAGAACCAGCAGGGAAAGCTAGTGCTGGGCCTCTTCAGCACACAGGCTGCTTTGCAACGGTGTCACCATCATTGCAGTCTCTCCTCGGTTTCATACCTAAAAGTCCATTTGAATCCAAATTCTCAGCTGGTCTCTCTCAGCTGCAGGCAGCACAGTGAGTACAGCACGAACGTTTGGCCTCTGCTCCCACAGCAGAAGAAGAGCCAGGAGGGAAAGCTGGTGCTGGACCTGTTCAGCACACAATCACCTTTACATTGGTGCATCCATCGTTGCTTTCATTGCTCCCTTTCATACAGGAAAAGCATTTGAATGGAATCAGTTCAGAGCCTGCTCTCTGCTGCGCAGCAACACAGTCAGCACAGAATGAACAGTGGCATCTGCTCCCACAGCAGAAGAACCAGCAGGGAAAGCTGGTGCTGGGCCTCTTCAGCACACAGGCTGCTTTGCAACGGTGTCACCATCATTGCAGTCTCTCCTCGGTTTCATACCTAAAACTCCATTTGAATCCAAATTCTCTGCTGGTCTCTCTCAGCTGCAGGCAGCACAGTGAGTACAGCACGAACGTTTGGCCTCTGCTCCCACAGGCAGAAGAGCCAGGAGGGAAAGCTGGTGCTGGACCTGTTCAGCACACAATCACCTTTACATTGGTGCATCCATCGTTGCTTTCACTGCTCCCTTTCATACAGGAAAAGCATTTGAATGGAATCAGTTCAGAGCCTGCTCTCTGCTGCGCAGCAACACAGTCAGCGCAGAATGAACCGTGGCATCTGCTCCCACAGCAGAAGAACCAGCAGGGAAAGCTAGTGCTGGGCCTCTTCAGCACACAGGCTGCTTTGCAACGGTGTCACCATCATTGCAGTCTCTCCTCGGTTTCATACCTAAAAGTCCATTTCAATCCAAATTCTCAGCGGGTCTCTCTCAGCTGCCCAGCAGCCCAGTGAGTACAGCACGAACGTTTGGCCTCTGCTCCCACAGCAGAAGAGCCAGGATTGAAAGCTGGTGCTGGACCTGTTCAGCACACAATCACCTTTACATTGGTGCATCCATCGTTGCTTTCACTGCTCCCTTTCATACAGGAAAAGCATTTGAATGGAATCAGTTCAGAGCCTGCTCTCTGCTGCGCAGCAACACAGTCAGCACAGAACGAACCGTGGCATCTGCTCCCACAGCAGAAGAACCAGCAGGGAAAGCTAGTGCTGGGCCTCTTCAGCACACAGGCTGCTTTGCAACGGTGTCACCATCATTGCAGTCTCTCCTCGGTTTCATACCTAAAAGTCCATTTGAATCCAAATTCTCAGCTGGTCGACCTCAGCTGCAGGCAGCACAGTGAGTACAGCACGAACGTTTGGCCTCTGCTCCCAAGGCAGAAGAGCCAGGAGGGAAAGCTGGTGCTGGACCTGTTCAGCACACAATCACCTTTGGTGCATCCATCGTTGCTTTCACTGCTCACTTTCATACAGGAAAAGCATTTGAATGGAATCAGTCCAGAGCCTGCTCTCTGCTGCGCAGCAACACAGTCAGCACAGAATGAACAGTGGCATCTGCTCCCACAGCAGAAGAACCAGCAGGGAAAGCTAGTGCTGGGCCTCTTCAGCACACAGGCTGCTTTGCAACGGTGTCACCATCATTGCAGTCTCTCCTCGGTTTCATACCTAAAACTCCATTTGAATCCAAATTCTCAGCTGGTCGCTCTCAGCTGCAGGCAGCACAGTGAGTACAGCACGAACGTTTGGCCTCTGCTCCCACAGCTGAAGAACCAGGAGGGAAAGCTTGTGCTGGACCTGTTCAGCACACAATCACCTTTACATTGGTGCATCCATCGTTGCTTTCAGTGCTCACTTTCATACAGGAAAAGCATTTGAATGGAATCAGTCCAGAGCCTGCTCTCTGCTGCGCAGCAACACAGTCAGCGCAGAATGAACCGTGGCATCTGCTCCCACAGCAGAAGAACCAGCAGGGAAAGCTAGTGCTGGGCCTCTTCAGCACACAGGCTGCTTTGCAACGGTGTCACCATCATTGCAGTCTCTCCTCGGTTTCATACCTAAAAGTCCATTTGAATCCAAATTCTCAGCTGGTCGCCCTCAGCTGCAGGCAGCACAGTGAGTACAGCACGAACGTTTGGCCTCTGCTCCCAAGGCAGAAGAGCCAGGAGGGAAAGCTGGTGCTGGACCTGTTCAGCACACAATCACCTTTACATTGGTGCATCCATCGTTGCTTTCACTGCTCACTTTCATACAGGAAAAGCATTTGAATGGAATCAGTTCAGAGCCTGCTCTCTGCTGGCAGCAACACAGCACAGAATGAACAGTGGCATCTGCTCCCACAGCAGAAGAACCGGCAGGGAAAGCTGGTGCTGGGCCTCTTCAGCACACAGGCTGCTTTGCAACGGTGTCACCATCATTGCAGTCTCTCCTCGGTTTCATACCTAAAAGTCCATTTGAATCCAAATTCTCAGCTGGTCTCTCTCAGCTGCAGGCAGCACAGTGAGTACAGCACGAACGTTTGGCCTCTGCTCCCACAGCAGAAGAGCCAGGAGGGAAAGCTGGTGCTGGACCTGTTCAGCACACAATCACCTTTACATTGGTGCATCCATCGTTGCTTTCACTGCTCCCTTTCATACAGGAAAAGCATTTGAATGGAATCAGTCCAGAGCCTGCTCTCTGCTGCGCAGCAACACAGTCAGCGCAGAATGAACAGTGGCATCTGCTCCCACAGCAGAAGAACCAGCAGGGAAAGCTAGTGCTGGGCCTCTTCAGCACACAGGCTGCTTTGCAACGGTGTCACCATCATTGCAGTCTCTCCTCGGTTTCATACCTAAAAGTCCATTTCAATCCAAATTCTCAGGTTTCATACCTAAAAGTCCATTTGAATCCAAATTCTCAGCTGGTCTCTCTCAGCTGCAGGCAGCACAGTGAGTACAGCACGAACGTTTGGCCTCTGCTCCCACAGCAGAAGAGCCAGGAGGGAAAGCTGGTGCTGGACCTGTTCAGCACACAATCACCTTTACATTGGTGCATCCATCGTTGCTTTCACTGCTCACTTTCATACAGGAAAAGCATTTGAATGGAATCAGTTCAGAGCCTGCTCTCTGCTGCGCAGCAACACAGTCAGCACAGAATGAACAGTGGCATCTGCTCCCACAGCAGAAGAACCAGCAGGGAAAGCTAGTGCTGGGCCTCTTCAGCACACAGGCTGCTTTGCAACGGTGTCACCATCATTGCAGTCTCTCCTCGGTTTCATACCTAAAAGTCCATTTGAATCCAAATTCTCAGCTGGTCTCTCTCAGCTGCAGGCAGCACAGTGAGTACAGCACGAACGTTTGGCTTCTGCTCCCACAGCAGAAGAGCCAGGATTGAAAGCTGGTGCTGGACCTGTTCAGCACACAATCACCTTTACATTGGTGCATCCATCGTTGCTTTCACTGCTCCCTTTCATACAGGAAAAGCATTTGAATGGAATCAGTTCAGAGCCTGCTCTCTGCTGCGCAGCAACACAGTCAGCGCAGAATGAACCGTGGCATCTGCTCCCACAGCAGAAGAACCAGCAGGGAAAGCTAGTGCTGGGCCTCTTCAGCACACAGGCTGCTTTGCAACGGTGTCACCATCATTGCAGTCTCTCCTCGGTTTCATACCTAAAAGTCCATTTCAATCCAAATTCTCAGCTGGTCTCTCTCAGCTGCAGGCAGCACAGTGAGTACAGCACGAACGTTTGGCCTCTGCTCCCACAGCAGAAGAGCCAGGAGGGAAAGCTGGTGCTGGACCTGTTCAGCACACAATCACCTTTACATTGGTGCATCCATCGTTGCTTTCACTGCTCCCTTTCATACAGGAAAAGCATTTGAATGGAATCAGTTCAGAGCCTGCTCTCTGCTGCGCAGCAACACAGTCAGCACAGAATGAACAGTGGCATCTGCTCCCACAGCAGAAGAACCAGCAGGGAAAGCTAGTGCTGGGCCTCTTCAGCACACAGGCTGCTTTGCAACGGTGTCACCATCATTGCAGTCTCTCCTCGGTTTCATACCTAAAAGTCCATTTGAATCCAAATTCTCAGCTGGTCGCTCTCAGCTGCAGGCAGCACAGTGAGTACAGCACGAACGTTTGGCCTCTGCTCCCACAGCAGAAGAGCCAGGAGGGAAAGCTGGTGCTGGACCTGTTCAGCACACAATCACCTTTACATTGGTGCATCCATCGTTGCTTTCACTGCTCCCTTTCATACAGGAAAAGCATTTGAATGGAATCAGTTCAGAGCCTGCTCTCTGCTGGCAGCAACACAGTCAGCGCAGAATGAACAGTGGCATCTGCTCCCACAGCAGAAGAACCAGCAGGGAAAGCTAGTGCTGGGCCTCTTCAGCACACAGGCTGCTTTGCAACGGTGTCACCATCATTGCAGTCTCTCCTCGGTTTCATACCTAAAAGTCCATTTGAATCCAAATTCTCAGCTGGTCTCTCTCAGCTGCAGGCAGCACAGTGAGTACAGCACGAACGTTTGGCCTCTGCTCCCACAGCAGAAGAGCCAGGAGGGAAAGCTGGTGCTGGACCTGTTCAGCACACAATCACCTTTACATTGGTGCATCCATCGTTGCTTTCACTGCTCCCTTTCATACAGGAAAAGCATTTGAATGGAATCAGTTCAGAGCCTGCTCTCTGCTGCGCAGCAACACAGTCAGCGCAGAATGAACAGTGGCATCTGCTCCCACAGCAGAAGAACCAGCAGGGAAAGCTAGTGCTGGGCCTCTTCAGCACACAGGCTGCTTTGCAACGGTGTCACCATCATTGCAGTCTCTCCTCGGTTTCATACCTAAAAGTCCATTTGAATCCAAATTCTCAGCTGGTCGCTCTCAGCTGCAGCAGCACAGTGAGTACAGCACGAACGTTTGGCCTCTGCTCCCACAGCAGAAGAGCCAGGAGGGAAAGCTGGTGCTGGACCTGTTCAGCACACAATCACCTTTACATTGGTGCATCCATCGTTGCTTTCACTGCTCCCTTTCATACAGGAAAAGCATTTGAATGGAATCAGTTCAGAGCCTGCTCTCTGCTGCGCAGCAACACAGTCAGCACAGAATGAACAGTGGCATCTGCTCCCACAGCAGAAGAACCAGCAGGGAAAGCTAGTGCTGGGCCTCTTCAGCACACAGGCTGCTTTGCAACGGTGTCACCATCATTGCAGTCTCTCCTCGGTTTCATACCTAAAAGTCCATTTGAATCCAAATTCTCAGCTGGTCTCTCTCAGCTGCAGGCAGCACAGTGAGTACAGCACGAACGTTTGGCCTCTGCTCCCACAGCAGAAGAGCCAGGAGGGAAAGCTGGTGCTGGACCTGTTCAGCACACAATCACCTTTACATTGGTGCATCCATCGTTGCTTTCACTGCTCCCTTTCATACAGGAAAAGCATTTGAATGGAATCAGTTCAGAGCCTGCTCTCTGCTGGCAGCAACACAGTCGTCACAGAATGAACAGTGGCATCTGCTCCCACAGCAGAAGAACCAGCAGGGAAAGCTAGTGCTGGGCCTCTTCAGCACACAGGCTGCTTTGCAACGGTGTCACCATCATTGCAGTCTCTCCTCGGTTTCATACCTAAAAGTCCATTTGAATCCAAATTCTCAGCTGGTCTCTCTCAGCTGCAGGCAGCACAGTGAGTACAGCACGAACGTTTGGCCTCTGCTCCCAAGGCAGAAGAGCCAGGAGGGAAAGCTGGTGCTGGACCTGTTCAGCACACAATCACCTTTACATTGGTGCATCCATCGTTGCTTTCACTGCTCACTTTCATACAGGAAAAGCATTTGAATGGAATCAGTTCAGAGCCTGCTCTCTGCTGCGCAGCAACACAGTCAGCGCAGAATGAACAGTGGCATCTGCTCCCACAGCAGAAGTACCAGCAGGGAAAGCTAGTGCTGGGCCTCTTCAGCACACAGGCTGCTTTGCAACGGTGTCACCATCATTGCAGTCTCTCCTCGGTTTCATACCTAAAAGTCCATTTGAATCCAAATTCTCAGCTGGTCTCTCTCAGCTGCCCAGCAGCCCAGTGAGTACAGCACGAAAGTTTGGCTTCTGCTCCCACAGCAGAAGAGCCAGGATTGAAAGCTGGTGCTGGACCTGTTCAGCACACAATCACCTTTACATTGGTGCATCCATCGTTGCTTTCACTGCTCCCTTTCATACAGGAAAAGCATTTGAATGGAATCAGTTCAGAGCCTGCTCTCTGCTGCGCAGCAACACAGTCAGCACAGAATGAACAGTGGCATCTGCTCCCACAGCAGAAGAACCAGCAGGGAAAGCTGGTGCTGGGCCTCTTCAGCACACAGGCTGCTTTGCAACGGTGTCACCATCATTGCAGTCTCTCCTCGGTTTCATACCTAAAAGTCCATTTCAATCCAAATTCTCAGCTGGTCGCTTTCAGCTGCCCAGCAGCCCAGTGAGTACAGCACGAACGTTTGGCCTCTGCTCCCACAGCAGAAGAGCCAGGAGGGAAAGCTGGTGTTGGACCTGTTCAGCACACAGTCACTTTCACATCGGTGCATCCATCGTTGCTTTCACTGCTCCCTTTCATACAGGAAAATCATTTGAATGGAATCAGTCCAGAGCCTGCTCTCTGCTGCGCAGCAACACAGTCAGCACAGAATGAACAGTGGCATCTGCTCCCACAGCAGAAGAACCAGCAGGGAAAGCTAGTGCTGGGCCTCTTCAGCACACAGGCTGCTTTGCAACGGTGTCACCATCACTGCAGTCTCTCCTCGGATTCATACCTAAAAGTCCATTTGAATCGAAATTCTCAGCTGGTCGCTTTCAGCTGCCCAGCAGCACAGTGAGTACGGCACAAACGTTTGGCTTCTGCTCCCACAGCAGAAGAGCCAGGATTGAAAGCTTGTGCTGGACCTGTTCAGCACACAATCACCTTTACATTGGTGCATCCATCGTTGCTTTCACTGCTCCCTTTCATACAGGAAAAGCATTTGAATGGAATCAGTTCAGAGCCTGCTCTCTGCTGCGCAGCAACACAGTCAGCACAGAATGAACAGTGGCATCTGCTCCCACAGCAGAAGAACCAGCAGGGAAAGCTAGTGCTGGGCCTCTTCAGCACACAGGCTGCTTTGCAACGGTGTCACCATCATTGCAGTCTCTCCTCGGTTTCATACCTAAAACTCCATTTGAATCCAAATTCTCAGCTGGTCACCCTCAGCTGCAGGCAGCACAGTGAGTAGAGCACGAACGTTTGGCCTCTGCTCCCACAGCAGAAGAGCCAGGAGGGAAAGCTGGTGTTGGACCTGTTCAGCACACAATCACCTTTACATTGGTGCATCCATCGTTGCTTTCACTGCTCACTTTCATACAGGAAAAGCATTTGAATGGAATCAGTCCAGAGCCTGCTCTCTGCTGCGCAGCAACACAGCACTGAATGAACAGTGGCATCTGCTCCCACAGCAGAAGAACCAGCAGGGAAAGCTAGTGCTGGGCCTCTTCAGCACACAGGCTGCTTTGCAACGGTGTCACCATCATTGCAGTCTCTCCTCGGTTTCATACCTAAAAGTCCATTTGAATCCAAATTCTCTGCTGGTCTCTCTCAGCTGCAGGCAGCACAGTGAGTACAGCACGAACGTTTGGCCTCTGCTCCCACAGCAGAAGAGCCAGGAGGGAAAGCTGGTGCTGGACCTGTTCAGCACACAATCACCTTTACATTGGTGCATCCATCGTTGCTTTCACTGCTCACTTTCATACAGGAAAAGCATTTGAATGGAATCAGTTCAGAGCCTGCTCTCTGCTGGCAGCAACACAGCACAGAATGAACAGTGGCATCTGCTCCCACAGCAGAAGAACCAGCAGGGAAAGCTGGTGCTGGGCCTCTTCAGCACACAGGCTGCTTTGCAACGGTGTCACCATCATTGCAGTCTCTCCTCGGTTTCATACCTAAAAGTCCATTTGAATCCAAATTCTCAGCTGGTCGCTCTCAGCTGCAGGCAGCACAGTGAGTACAGCACGAACGTTTGGCCTCTGCTCCCACAGCTGAAGAGCCAGGAGGGAAAGCTTGTGCTGGACCTGTTCAGCACACAATCACCTTTACATTGGTGCATCCATCGTTGCTTTCAGTGCTCACTTTCATACAGGAAAAGCATTTGAATGGAATCAGTCCAGAGCCTGCTCTCTGCTGCGCAGCAACACAGTCAGCGCAGAATGAACCGTGGCATCTGCTCCCACAGCAGAAGAACCAGCAGGGAAAGCTAGTGCTGGGCCTCTTCAGCACACAGGCTGCTTTGCAACGGTGTCACCATCATTGCAGTCTCTCCTCGGTTTCATACCTAAAAGTCCATTTGAATCCAAATTCTCAGCTGGTCTCTCTCAGCTGCAGGCAGCACAGTGAGTACAGCACGAACGTTTGGCCTCTGCTCCCACAGCAGAAGAGCCAGGAGGGAAAGCTGGTGCTGGACCTGTTCAGCACACAATCACCTTTACATTGGTGCATCCATCGTTGCTTTCACTGCTCCCTTTCATACAGGAAAAGCATTTGAATGGAATCAGTCCAGAGCCTGCTCTCTGCTGCGCAGCAACACAGTCACACAGAATGAACAGTGGCATCTGCTCCCACAGCAGAAGAACCAGCAGGGAAAGCTAGTGCTGGGCCTCTTCAGCACACAGGCTGCTTTGCAACGGTGTCACCATCACTGCAGTCTCTCCTCGGTTTCATACCTAAAACTCCATTTGAATCCAAATTCTCAGCTGGTCTCTCTCAGCTGCAGGCAGCACAGTGAGTACAGCACGAACGTTTGGCCTCTGCTCCCACAGCAGAAGAGCCAGGAGGGAAAGCTGGTGCTGGACCTGTTCAGCACACAATCACCTTTACATTGGTGCATCCATCGTTGCTTTCACTGCTCCCTTTCATACAGGAAAAGCATTTGAATGGAATCAGTCCAGAGCCTGCTCTCTGCTGCGCAGCAACACAGTCAGCACAGAATGAACAGTGGCATCTGCTCCCACAGCAGAAGAACCAGCAGGGAAAGCTAGTGCTGGGCCTCTTCAGCACACAGGCTGCTTTGCAACGGTGTCACCATCATTGCAGTCTCTCCTCGGTTTCATACCTAAAAGTCCATTTGAATCCAAATTCTCAGCTGGTCTCTCTCAGCTGCAGGCAGCACAGTGAGTACAGCACGAACGTTTGGCCTCTGCTCCCAAGGCAGAAGAGCCAGGAGGGAAAGCTGGTGCTGGACCTGTTCAGCACACAATCACCTTTACATTGGTGCATCCATCGTTGCTTTCACTGCTCACTTTCATACAGGAAAAGCATTTGAATGGAATCAGTTCAGAGCCTGCTCTCTGCTGGCAGCAACACAGCACAGAATGAACAGTGGCATCTGCTCCCACAGCAGAAGAACCAGCAGGGAAAGCTGGTGCTGGGCCTCTTCAGCACACAGGCTGCTTTGCAACGGTGTCACCATCATTGCAGTCTCTCCTCGGTTTCATACCTAAAAGTCCATTTGAATCCAAATTCTCAGCTGGTCTCTCTCAGCTGCAGGCAGCACAGTGAGTACAGCACGAACGTTTGGCTTCTGCTCCCACAGCAGAAGAGCCAGGAGGGAAAGCTTGTGCTGGACCTGTTCAGCACACAATCACCTTTACATTGGTGCATCCATCGTTGCTTTCACTGCTCACTTTCATACAGGAAAAGCATTTGAATGGAATCAGTCCAGAGCCTGCTCTCTGCTGCGCAGCAACACAGTCAGCGCAGAATGAACAGTGGCATCTGCTCCCACAGCAGAAGAACCAGCAGGGAAAGCTAATGCTGGGCCTCTTCAGCACACAGGCTGCTTTGCAACGGTGTCACCATCACTGCAGTCTCTCCTCGGTTTCATACCTAAAAGTCCATTTGAATCCAAATTCTCAGCTGGTCGCTTTCAGCTGCAGGCAGCACAGTGAGTACAGCACAAACGTTTGGCCTCTGCTCCCACAGCAGAAGAGCCAGGATTGAAAGCTGTGCTGGACCTGTTCAGCACACAATCACCTTTACATTGGTGCATCCATCGTTGCTTTCACTGCTCCCTTTCATACAGGAAAAGCATTTGAATGGAATCAGTTCAGAGCCTGCTCTCTGCTGCGCAGCAACACAGCACAGAATGAACAGTGGCATCTGCTCCCACAGCAGAAGAACCAGCAGGGAAAGCTAGTGCTGGGCCTCTTCAGCACACAGGCTGCTTTGCAACGGTGTCACCATCATTGCAGTCTCTCCTCGGTTTCATACCTAAAAGTCCATTTGAATCCAAATTCTCAGCTGGTCTCTCTCAGCTGCAGGCAGCACAGTGAGTACAGCACGAACGTTTGGCCTCTGCTCCCACAGCAGAAGAGCCAGGAGGGAAAGCTGGTGCTGGACCTGTTCAGCACACAATCACCTTTACATTGGTGCATCCATCGTTGCTTTCACTGCTCACTTTCATACAGGAAAAGCATTTGAATGGAATCAGTTCAGAGCCTGCTCTCTGCTGCGCAGCAACACAGTCACAGAGAATGAACAGTGGCATCTGCTCCCACAGCAGAAGAACCAGCAGGGAAAGCTAGTGCTGGGCCTCTTCAGCACACAGGCTGCTTTGCAACGGTGTCACCATCATTGCAGTCTCTCCTCGGTTTCATACCTAAAAGTCCATTTGAATCCAAATTCTCAGCTGGTCTCTCTCAGCTGCAGGCAGCACAGTGAGTACAGCACGAACGTTTGGCCTCTGCTCCCACAGCAGAAGAGCCAGGAGGGAAAGCTGGTGCTGGACCTGTTCAGCACACAATCACCTTTACATTGGTGCATCCATCGTTGCTTTCACTGCTCCCTTTCATACAGGAAAAGCATTTGAATGGAATCAGTTCAGAGCCTGCTCTCTGCTGCGCAGCAACACAGTCAGCGCAGAATGAACAGTGGCATCTGCTCCCACAGCAGAAGAACCAGCAGGGAAAGCTAGTGCTGGGCCTCTTCAGCACACAGGCTGCTTTGCAACGGTGTCACCATCATTGCAGTCTCTCCTCGGTTTCATACCTAAAAGTCCATTTGAATCCAAATTCTCAGCTGGTCTCTCTCAGCTGCCCAGCAGCACAGTGAGTACAGCACGAACGTTTGGCCTCTGCTCCCACAGCAGAAGAGCCAGGATTGAAAGCTGGTGCTGGACCTGTTCAGCACACAATCACCTTTACATTGGTGCATCCATCGTTGCTTTCACTGCTCCCTTTCATACAGGAAAAGCATTTGAATGGAATCAGTTCAGAGCCTGCTCTCTGCTGCGCAGCAACACAGTCAGCACAGAATGAACAGTGGCATCTGCTCCCACAGCAGAAGAACCAGCAGGGAAAGCTGGTGCTGGGCCTCTTCAGCACACAGGCTGCTTTGCAACGGTGTCACCATCATTGCAGTCTCTCCTCGGTTTCATACCTAAAAGTCCATTTGAATCCAAATTCTCAGCTGGTCGCTCTCAGCTGCCCAGCAGCACAGTGAGTACAGCACGAACGTTTGGCCTCTGCTCCCACAGCAGAAGAGCCAGGAGGGAAAGCTGGTGTTGGACCTGTTCAGCACACAGTCACTTTCACATCGGTGCATCCATCGTTGCTTTCACTGCTCCCTTTCATACAGGAAAATCATTTGAATGGAATCAGTCCAGAGCCTGCTCTCTGCTGCGCAGCAACACAGTCAGCACAGAATGAACAGTGGCATCTGCTCCCACAGCAGAAGAACCAGCAGGGAAAGCTAGTGCTGGGCCTCTTCAGCACACAGGCTGCTTTGCAACGGTGTCACCATCACTGCAGTCTCTCCTCGGTTTCATACCTAAAAGTCCATTTGAATCCAAATTCTCAGCTGGTCGCTTTCAGCTGCCCAGCAGCACAGTGAGTACAGCACAAACGTTTGGCTTCTGCTCCCACAGCAGAAGAGCCAGGATTGAAAGCTTGTGCTGGACCTGTTCAGCACACAATCACCTTTACATTGGTGCATCCATCGTTGCTTTCACTGCTCCCTTTCATACAGGAAAAGCATTTGAATGGAATCAGTTCAGAGCCTGCTCTCTGCTGCGCAGCAACACAGTCAGCACAGAATGAACAGTGGCATCTGCTCCCACAGCAGAAGAACCAGCAGGGAAAGCTAGTGCTGGGCCTCTTCAGCACACAGGCTGCTTTGCAACGGTGTCACCATCATTGCAGTCTCTCCTCGGTTTCATACCTAAAAGTCCATTTGAATCCAAATTCTCAGCTGGTCGCTCTCAGCTGCAGGCAGCACAGTGAGTACAGCACGAACGTTTGGCCTCTGCTCCCACAGCAGAAGAGCCAGGAGGGAAAGCTGGTGCTGGACCTGTTCAGCACACAATCACCTTTACATTGGTGCATCCATCGTTGCTTTCACTGCTCCCTTTCATACAGGAAAAGCATTTGAATGGAATCAGTTCAGAGCCTGCTCTCTGCTGCGCAGCAACACAGTCAGCACAGAATGAACAGTGGCATCTGCTCCCACAGCAGAAGAACCAGCAGGGAAAGCTAGTGCTGGGCCTCTTCAGCACACAGGCTGCTTTGCAACGGTGTCACCATCATTGCAGTCTCTCCTCGGTTTCATACCTAAAAGTCCATTTGAATCCAAATTCTCAGCTGGTCTCTCTCAGCTGCAGGCAGCACAGTGAGTACAGCACGAACGTTTGGCCTCTGCTCCCACAGCAGAAGAGCCAGGAGGGAAAGCTGGTGCTGGACCTGTTCAGCACACAATCACCTTTACATTGGTGCATCCATCGTTGCTTTCACTGCTCCCTTTCATACAGGAAAAGCATTTGAATGGAATCAGTTCAGAGCCTGCTCTCTGCTGCGCAGCAACACAGTCAGCACAGAATGAACAGTGGCATCTGCTCCCACAGCAGAAGAACCAGCAGGGAAAGCTAGTGCTGGGCCTCTTCAGCACACAGGCTGCTTTGCAACGGTGTCACCATCATTGCAGTCTCTCCTCGGTTTCATACCTAAAAGTCCATTTGAATCCAAATTCTCAGCTGGTCTCTCTCAGCTGCAGGCAGCACAGTGAGTACAGCACGAACGTTTGGCTTCTGCTCCCACAGCAGAAGAGCCAGGATTGAAAGCTGGTGCTGGACCTGTTCAGCACACAATCACCTTTACATTGGTGCATCCATCGTTGCTTTCACTGCTCCCTTTCATACAGGAAAAGCATTTGAATGGAATCAGTTCAGAGCCTGCTCTCTGCTGCGCAGCAACACAGTCAGCACAGAATGAACAGTGGCATCTGCTCCCACAGCAGAAGAACCAGCAGGGAAAGCTAGTGCTGGGCCTCTTCAGCACACAGGCTGCTTTGCAACGGTGTCACCATCATTGCAGTCTCTCCTCGGTTTCATACCTAAAAGTCCATTTGAATCCAAATTCTCAGCTGGTCTCTCTCAGCTGCAGGCAGCACAGTGAGTACAGCACGAACGTTTGGCTTCTGCTCCCACAGCAGAAGAGCCAGGATTGAAAGCTGGTGCTGGACCTGTTCAGCACACAATCACCTTTACATTGGTGCATCCATCGTTGCTTTCACTGCTCCCTTTCATACAGGAAAAGCATTTGAATGGAATCAGTTCAGAGCCTGCTCTCTGCTGCGCAGCAACACAGTCAGCACAGAATGAACAGTGGCATCTGCTCCCACAGCAGAAGAACCAGCAGGGAAAGCTAGTGCTGGGCCTCTTCAGCACACAGGCTGCTTTGCAACGGTGTCACCATCATTGCAGTCTCTCCTCGGTTTCATACCTAAAAGTCCATTTCAATCCAAATTCTCAGCTGGTCGCTCTCAGCTGCAGGCAGCACAGTGAGTACAGCACGAACGTTTGGCCTCTGCTCCCACAGCAGAAGAGCCAGGAGGGAAAGCTGGTGCTGGACCTGTTCAGCACACAATCACCTTTACATTGGTGCATCCATCGTTGCTTTCACTGCTCCCTTTCATACAGGAAAAGCATTTGAATGGAATCAGTCCAGAGCCTGCTCTCTGCTGCGCAGCAACACAGTCAGCACAGAATGAACAGTGGCATCTGCTCCCACAGCAGAAGAACCAGCAGGGAAAGCTAGTGCTGGGCCTCTTCAGCACACAGGCTGCTTTGCAACGGTGTCACCATCATTGCAGTCTCTCCTCGGTTTCATACCTAAAAGTCCATTTGAATCCAAATTCTCAGCTGGTCGCTCTCAGCTGCCCAGCAGCACAGTGAGTACAGCACGAACGTTTGGCCTCTGCTCCCACAGCAGAAGAGCCAGGATTGAAAGCTGGTGCTGGACCTGTTCAGCACACAATCACCTTTACATTGGTGCATCCATCGTTGCTTTCACTGCTCCCTTTCATACAGGAAAAGCATTTGAATGGAATCAGTTCAGAGCCTGCTCTCTGCTGGCAGCAACACAGTCAGCACAGAATGAACAGTGGCATCTGCTCCCACAGCAGAAGAACCAGCAGGGAAAGCTAGTGCTGGGCCTCTTCAGCACACAGGCTGCTTTGCAACGGTGTCACCATCATTGCAGTCTCTCCTCGGTTTCATACCTAAAAGTCCATTTGAATCCAAATTCTCAGCTGGTCGCTTTCAGCTGCCCAGCAGCACAGTGAGTACAGCACGAACGTTTGGCCTCTGCTCCCACAGCAGAAGAGCCAGGAGGGAAAGCTGGTGCTGGACCTGTTCAGCACACAATCACCTTTACATTGGTGCATCCATCGTTGCTTTCACTGCTCCCTTTCATACAGGAAAAGCATTTGAATGGAATCAGTTCAGAGCCTGCTCTCTGCTGCGCAGCAACACAGTCAGCACAGAATGAACAGTGGCATCTGCTCCCACAGCAGAAGAACCAGCAGGGAAAGCTAGTGCTGGGCCTCTTCAGCACACAGGCTGCTTTGCAACGGTGTCACCATCACTGCAGTCTCTCCTCGGTTTCATACCTAAAACTCCATTTGAATCCAAATTCTCAGCTGGTCGCTTTCAGCTGCCCAGCAGCACAGTGAGTACAGCACAAACGTTTGGCTTCTGCTCCCACAGCAGAAGAGCCAGGATTGAAAGCTTGTGCTGGACCTGTTCAGCACACAATCACCTTTACATTGGTGCATCCATCGTTGCTTTCACTGCTCCCTTTCATACAGGAAAAGCATTTGAATGGAATCAGTTCAGAGCCTGCTCTCTGCTGCGCAGCAACACAGTCAGCACAGAATGAACAGTGGCATCTGCTCCCACAGCAGAAGAACCAGCAGGGAAAGCTAGTGCTGGGCCTCTTCAGCACACAGGCTGCTTTGCAACGGTGTCACCATCATTGCAGTCTCTCCTCGGTTTCATACCTAAAAGTCCATTTGAATCCAAATTCTCAGCTGGTCGCTCTCAGCTGCAGGCAGCACAGTGAGTACAGCACGAACGTTTGGCCTCTGCTCCCACAGCAGAAGAGCCAGGAGGGAAAGCTGGTGCTGGACCTGTTCAGCACACAATCACCTTTACATTGGTGCATCCATCGTTGCTTTCACTGCTCACTTTCATACAGGAAAAGCATTTGAATGGAATCAGTTCAGAGCCTGCTCTCTGCTGCGCAGCAACACAGTCAGCACAGAATGAACAGTGGCATCTGCTCCCACAGCAGAAGAACCAGCAGGGAAAGCTAGTGCTGGGCCTCTTCAGCACACAGGCTGCTTTGCAACGGTGTCACCATCATTGCAGTCTCTCCTCGGTTTCATACCTAAAAGTCCATTTGAATCCAAATTCTCAGCTGGTCTCTCTCAGCTGCAGGCAGCACAGTGAGTACAGCACGAACGTTTGGCCTCTGCTCCCACAGCAGAAGAGCCAGGAGGGAAAGCTGGTGCTGGACCTGTTCAGCACACAATCACCTTTACATTGGTGCATCCATCGTTGCTTTCACTGCTCACTTTCATACAGGAAAAGCATTTGAATGGAATCAGTTCAGAGCCTGCTCTCTGCTGCGCAGCAACACAGTCAGCACAGAATGAACAGTGGCATCTGCTCCCACAGCAGAAGAACCAGCAGGGAAAGCTGGTGCTGGGCCTCTTCAGCACACAGGCTGCTTTGCAACGGTGTCACCATCATTGCAGTCTCTCCTCGGTTTCATACCTAAAAGTCCATTTGAATCCAAATTCTCAGCTGGTCTCTCTCAGCTGCAGGCAGCACAGTGAGTACAGCACGAACGTTTGGCCTCTGCTCCCACAGCAGAAGAGCCAGGAGGGAAAGCTGGTGCTGGACCTGTTCAGCACACAATCACCTTTACATTGGTGCATCCATCGTTGCTTTCACTGCTCCCTTTCATACAGGAAAAGCATTTGAATGGAATCAGTTCAGAGCCTGCTCTCTGCTGCGCAGCAACACAGTCAGCACAGAATGAACAGTGGCATCTGCTCCCACAGCAGAAGAACCAGCAGGGAAAGCTAGTGCTGGGCCTCTTCAGCACACAGGCTGCTTTGCAACGGTGTCACCATCATTGCAGTCTCTCCTCGGTTTCATACCTAAAAGTCCATTTGAATCCAAATTCTCAGCGGGTCTCTCTCAGCTGCCCTGCAGCCCAGTGAGTACAGCACGAAAGTTTGGCTTCTGCTCCCACAGCAGAAGAGCCAGGATTGAAAGCTGGTGCTGGACCTGTTCAGCACACAATCACCTTTACATTGGTGCATCCATCGTTGCTTTCACTGCTCCCTTTCATACAGGAAAATCATTTGAATGGAATCAGTTCAGAGCCTGCTCTCTGCTGCGCAGCAACACAGTCAGCACAGAATGAACAGTGGCATCTGCTCCCACAGCAGAAGAACCAGCAGGGAAAGCTGGTGCTGGGCCTCTTCAGCACACAGGCTGCTTTGCAACGGTGTCACCATCATTGCAGTCTCTCCTCGGTTTCATACCTAAAAGTCCATTTGAATCCAAATTCTCAGCTGGTCGCTTTCAGCTGCCCAGCAGCCCAGTGAGTACAGCACGAACGTTTGGCCTCTGCTCCCACAGCAGAAGAGCCAGGAGGGAAAGCTGGTGTTGGACCTGTTCAGCACACAATCACCTTTACATTGGTGCATCCATCGTTGCTTTCACTGCTCCCTTTCATACAGGAAAATCATTTGAATGGAATCAGTCCAGAGCCTGCTCTCTGCTGCGCAGCAACACAGTCAGCACAGAATGAACAGTGGCATCTGCTCCCACAGCAGAAGAACCAGCAGGGAAAGCTAGTGCTGGGCCTCTTCAGCACACAGGCTGCTTTGCAACGGTGTCACCATCACTGCAGTCTCTCCTCGGTTTCATACCTAAAAGTCCATTTGAATCCAAATTCTCAGCTGGTCGCTTTCAGCTGCCCAGCAGCACAGTGAGTACAGCACAAACGTTTGGCTTCTGCTCCCACAGCAGAAGAGCCAGGAGGGAAAGCTGGTGCTGGACCTGTTCAGCACACAATCACCTTTACATTGGTGCATCCATCGTTGCTTTCACTGCTCCCTTTCATACAGGAAAAGCATTTGAATGGAATCAGTTCAGAGCCTGCTCTCTGCTGGCAGCAACACAGTCAGCACAGAACGAACAGTGGCATCTGCTCCCACAGCAGAAGAACCAGCAGGGAAAGCTAGTGCTGGGCCTCTTCAGCACACAGGCTGCTTTGCAACGGTGTCACCATCATTGCAGTCTCTCCTTGGTTTCATACCTAAAAGTCCATTTGAATCCAAATTCTCAGCTGGTCGCCCTCAGTGGCAGGCAGCACAGTGAGTACAGCACGAACGTTTGGCCTCTGCTCCCAAGGCAGAAGACCCAGGAGGGAAAGCTGGTGCTGGACCTGTTCAGCACACAATCACCTTTGGTGCATCCATCGTTGCTTTCACTGCTCACTTTCATACAGGAAAAGCATTTGAATGGAATCAGTCTAGAGCCTGCTCTCTGCTGCGCAGCAACACAGCACAGAATGAACCGTGGCATCTGCTCCCACAGCAGAAGAACCAGCAGGGAAAGCTAGTGCTGGGCCTCTTCAGCACACAGGCTGCTTTGCAACGGTGTCACCATCATTGCAGTCTCTCCTCGGTTTCATACCTAAAAGTCCATTTGAATCCAAATTCTCAGCTGGTCGCTTTCAGCTGCCCAGCAGCACAGTGAGTACAGGACGAACGTTTGGCCTCTGCTCCCACAGCAGAAGAGCCAGGAGGGAAAGCTGGTGCTGGACCTGTTCAGCACACAATCACCTTTACATTGGTGCATCCATCGTTGCTTTCACTGCTCACTTTCATACAGGAAAAGCATTTGAATGGAATCAGTCCAGAGCCTGCTCTCTGCTGTGCAGCAACACAGTCAGCGCAGAATGAACAGTGGCATCTGCTCCCACAGCAGAAGAACCAGCAGGGAAAGCTAGTGCTGGGCCTCTTCAGCACACAGGCTGCTTTGCAACGGTGTCACCATCATTGCAGTCTCTCCTTGGTTTCATACCTAAAAGTCCATTTGAATCCAAATTCTCAGCTGGTCGCTTTCAGCTGCCCAGCAGCCCAGTGAGTACAGCACGAACGTTTGGCCTCTGCTCCCACAGCAGAAGAGCCAGGAGGGAAAGCTGGTGTTGGACCTGTTCAGCACACAGTCACTTTCACATCGGTGCATCCATCGTTGCTTTCACTGCTCCCTTTCATACAGGAAAATCATTTGAATGGAATCTGTCCAGAGCCTGCTCTCTGCTGCGCAGCAACACAGTCAGCACAGAAAGAACATTGGCATCTGCTCCCACAGCAGAAGAACCAGCAGGGAAAGCTAGTGCTGGGCCTCTTCAGCACACAGGCTGCTTTGCAACGGTGTCACCATCACTGCAGTCTCTCCTCGGTTTCATACCTAAAACTCCATTTGAATCCAAATTCTCAGCTGGTCGCTTTCAGCTGCCCAGCAGCACAGTGAGTACAGCACGAACGTTTGGCCTCTGCTCCCACAGCAGAAGTGTCAGGATTGAAAGCTGGTGCTGGACCTGTTCAGCACACAATCACCTTTACATTGGTGCATCCATCGTTGCTTTCACTGCTCCCTTTCATACAGGAAAAGCATTTGAATGGAATCAGTTCAGAGCCTGCTCTCTGCTGCGCAGCAACACAGTCAGCACAGAATGAACAGTGGCATCTGCTCCCACGGCAGAAGAACCAGCAGGGAAAGCTAGTGCTGGGCCTCTTCAGCACACAGGCTGCTTTGCAACGGTGTCACCATCATTGCAGTCTCTCCTCGGTTTCATACCTAAAAGTCCATTTGAATCCAAATTCTCAGCTGGTCGCTCTCAGCTGCCCAGCAGCCCAGTGAGTACAGCACGAACGTTTGGCCTCTGCTCCCACAGCAGAAGAGCCAGGAGGGAAAGCTGGTGCTGGACCTGTTCAGCACACAATCACCTTTACATTGGTGCATCCATCGTTGCTTTCACTGCTCCCTTTCATACAGGAAAAGCATTTGAATGGAATCAGTTCAGAGCCTGCTCTCTGCTGGCAGCAACACAGCACAGAATGAACAGTGGCATCTGCTCCCACAGCAGAAGAACCAGCAGGGAAAGCTGGTGCTGGGCCTCTTCAGCACACAGGCTGCTTTGCAACGGTGTCACCATCATTGCAGTCTCTCCTCGGTTTCATACCTAAAAGTCCATTTGAATCCAAATTCTCAGCTGGTCTCTCTCAGCTGCAGGCAGCACAGTGAGTAGAGCACGAACGTTTGGCTTCTGCTCCCACAGCAGAAGAGCCAGGAGGGAAAGCTGGTGCTGGACCTGTTCAGCACACAATCACCTTTACATTGGTGCATCCATCGTTGCTTTCACTGCTCACTTTCATACAGGAAAAGCATTTGAATGGAATCAGACCAGAGCCTGCTCTCTGCTGGCAGCAACACAGCACAGAATGAACAGTGGCATCTGCTCCCACAGCAGAAGAACCGGCAGGGAAAGCTGGTGCTGGGCCTCTTCAGCACACAGGCTGCTTTGCAACGGTGTCACCATCATTGCAGTCTCTCCTCGGTTTCATACCTAAAAGTCCATTTGAATCCAAATTCTCAGCTGGTCTCTCTCAGCTGCAGGCAGCTCAGTGAGTACAGCACGAACGTTTGGCCTCTGCTCCCACAGCAGAAGAGCCAGGATTGAAAGCTGGTGCTGGACCTGTTCAGCACACAATCACCTTTACATTGGTGCATCCATCGTTGCTTTCACTGCTCCCTTTCATACAGGAAAAGCATTTGAATGGAATCAGTCCAGAGCCTGCTCTCTGCTGCGCAGCAACACAGTCAGCGCAGAATGAACAGTGGCATCTGCTCCCACAGCAGAAGAACCAGCAGGGAAAGCTAGTGCTGGGCCTCTTCAGCACACAGGCTGCTTTGCAACGGTGTCACCATCATTGCAGTCTCTCCTCGGTTTCATACCTAAAAGTCCATTTGAATCCAAATTCTCAGCTGGTCTCTCTCAGCTGCAGGCAGCACAGTGAGTACAGCACGAACGTTTGGCCTCTGCTCCCACAACAGAAGAGCCAGGAGGGAAAGCTGGTGCTGGACCTGTTCAGCACACAATCACCTTTACATTGGTGCATCCATCGTTGCTCTCACTGCTCACTTTCATACAGGAAAAGCATTTGAATGGAATCAGTCCAGAGCCTGCTCTCTACTGCGCAGCAACACAGTCAGCGCAGAATGAACAGTGGCATCTGCTCCCACAGCAGAAGAACCAGCAGGGAAAGCTAATGCTGGGCCTCTTCAGCACACAGGCTGCTTTGCAACGGTGTCACCATCATTGCAGTCTCTCCTCGGTTTCATACCTAGAAGTCCATTTGAATCCAAATTCTCAGCTGGTCGCTTTCAGCTGCCCAGCAGCACAGTGAGTACAGCACGAACGTTTGGCCTCTGCTCCCACAGCAGAAGTGTCAGGATTGAAAGCTGGTGCTGGACCTGTTCAGCACACAATCACCTTTACATTGGTGCATCCATCGTTGCTTTCACTGCTCCCTTTCATACAGGAAAAGCATTTGAATGGAATAAGTTCAGAGCCTGCTCTCTGCTGGCAGCAACACAGCACAGAATGAACAGTGGCATCTGCTCCCACAGCAGAAGAACCAGCAGGGAAAGCTGGTGCTGGGCCTCTTCAGCACACAGGCTGCTTTGCAACGGTGTCACCATCATTGCAGTCTCTCCTCGGTTTCATACCTAAAAGTCCATTTGAATCCAAATTCTCAGCTGGTCTCTCTCAGCTGCAGGCAGCACAGTGAGTACAGCACGAACGTTTGGCTTCTGCTCCCACAGCAGAAGAGCCAGGAGGGAAAGCTTGTGCTGGACCTGTTCAGCACACAATCACCTTTACATTGGTGCATCCATCGTTGCTTTCACTGCTCACTTTCATGTAGGAAAAGCATTTGAATGGAATCAGTCCAGAGCCTGCTCTCTGCTGCGCAGCAACACAGTCAGCGCAGAATGAACCGTGGCATCTGCTCCCACAGCAGAAGAACCAGCAGGGAAAGCTAGTGCTGGGCCTCTTCAGCACACAGGCTGCTTTGCAACGGTGTCACCATCATTGCAGTCTCTCCTCGGTTTCATACCTAAAAGTCCATTTGAATCCAAATTCTCAGCTGGTCGCTTTCAGCTGCCCAGCAGCACAGTGAGTACAGCACGAACTTTTGGCCTCTGCTCCCACAGCAGAAGAGCCAGGAGGGAAAGCTGGTGCTGGACCTGTTCAGCACACAATCACCTTTACATTGGTGCATCCATCGTTGCTTTCACTGCTCCCTTTCATACAGGAAAAGCATTTGAATGGAATCAGTTCAGAGCCTGCTCTCTGCTGGCAGCAACACAGCACAGAATGAACAGTGGCATCTGCTCCCACAGCAGAAGAACCAGCAGGGAAAGCTGGTGCTGGGCCTCTTCAGCACACAGGCTGCTTTGCAACGGTGTCACCATCATTGCAGTCTCTCCTCGGTTTCATACCTAAAAGTCCATTTGAATCCAAATTCTCAGCTGGTCTCTCTCAGCTGCAGGCACCACAGTGAGTACAGCACGAACGTTTGGCTTCTGCTCCCAAGGCAGAAGAGCCAGGAGGGAAAGCTGGTGTTGGACCTGTTCAGCACACAATCACCTTTACATTGGTGCATCCATCGTTGCTTTCACTGCTCACTTTCATACAGGAAAAGCATTTGAATGGAATCAGTCCAGAGCCTGCTCTCTGCTGGCAGCAACACAGCACAGAATGAACAGTGGCATCTGCTCCCACAGCAGAAGAACCAGCAGGGAAAGCTAATGCTGGGCCTCTTCAGCACACAGGCTGCTTTGCAACGGTGTCACCATCATTGCAGTCTCTCCTCGGTTTCTTACCTAAAAGTCCATTTGAATCCAAATTCTCAGCTGGTCGCCCTCAGCTGCAGGCAGCACAGTGAGTACAGCACGAACGTTTGGCCTCTGCTCCCAAGGCAGAAGAGCCAGGAGGGAAAGCTGGTGCTGGACCTGTTCAGCACACAATCACCTTTACATTGGTGTATCCATCGTTGCTTTCACTGCTCACTTTCATACAGGAAAAGCATTTGAATGGAATCAGTTCAGAGCCTGCTCTCTGCTGGCAGCAACACAGCACAGAATGAACAGTGGCATCTGCTCCCACAGCAGAAGAACCGGCAGGGAAAGCTGGTGCTGGGCCTCTTCAGCACACAGGCTGCTTTGCAACGGTGTCACCATCATTGCAGTCTCTCCTCGGTTTCATACCTAAAAGTCCATTTGAATCCAAATTCTCAGCTGGTCTCTCTCAGCTGCAGGCAGCCCAGTGAGTACAGCACGAACGTTTGGCCTCTGCTCCCACAGAAGAAGAGCCAGGAGGGAAAGCTTGTGCTGGACCTGTTCAGCACACAATCACCTTTACATTGGTGCATCCATCGTTGCTTTCACTGCTCCCTTTCATACAGGAAAAGCATTTGAATGGAATCAGTCCAGAGCCTGCTCTCTGCTGCGCAGCAACACAGTCAGCACAGAAAGAACAGTGGCATCTGCTCCCACAGCAGAAGAACCAGCAGGGAAAGCTAGTGCTGGGCCTCTTCAGCACACAGGCTGCTTTGCAACGGTGTCACCATCATTGCAGTCTCTCCTCGGTTTCATACCTAAAAGTCCATTTCAATCCAAATTCTCACCTGGTCTCTCTGAGCTGCAGGCAGCACAGTGAGTACAGCACGAACATTTGGCCTCTGCTCCCACAGCAGAAGAGCCAGGAGGGAAAGCTGGTGCTGGACCTGTTCAGCACACAATCACCTTTACATTGGTGCATCCATCGTTGCTTTCACTGCTCACTTTCATACAGGAAAAGCATTTGAATGGAATCAGTCCAGAGCCTGCTCTCTGCTGTGCAGCAACACAGTCAGCGCAGAATGAACAGTGGCATCTGCTCCCACAGCAGAAGAACCAGCAGGGAAAGCTGGTGCTGGGCCTCTTCAGCACACAGGCTGCTTTGCAACGGTGTCACCATCATTGCAGTCTCTCCTTGGTTTCATACCTAAAAGTCCATTTGAATCCAAATTCTCAGCTGGTCGCTTTCAGCTGCCCAGCAGCCCAGTGAGTACAGCACGAACGTTTGGCCTCTGCTCCCACAGCAGAAGAGCCAGGAGGGAAAGCTGGTGTTGGACCTGTTCAGCACACAGTCACTTTCACATCGGTGCATCCATCGTTGCTTTCACTGCTCCCTTTCATACAGGAAAATCATTTGAATGGAATCTGTCCAGAGCCTGCTCTCTGCTGCGCAGCAACACAGTCAGCACAGAAAGAACAGTGGCATCTGCTCCCACAGCAGAAGAACCAGCAGGGAAAGCTAGTGCTGGGCCTCTTCAGCACACAGGCTGCTTTGCAACGGTGTCACCATCACTGCAGTCTCTCCTCGGTTTCATACCTAAAAGTCCATTTGAATCCAAATTCTCAGCTGGTCGCTTTCAGCTGCCCAGCAGCACAGTGAGTACAGCACAAACGTTTGGCTTCTGCTCCCACAGCAGAAGAGTCAGGATTGAAAGCTGGTGCTGGACCTGTTCAGCACCTCAATCACACACAATCACCTTTACATTGGTGCATCCATCGTTGCTTTCACTGCTCCCTTTCATACAGGAAAAGCATTTGAATGGAATCAGTTCAGAGCCTGCTCTCTGCTGCGCAGCAACACAGTCAGCACAGAATGAACAGTGGCATCTGCTCCCACAGCAGAAGAACCAGCAGGGAAAGCTAGTGCTGGGCCTCTTCAGCACACAGGCTGCTTTGCAACGGTGTCACCATCATTGCAGTCTCTCCTCGGTTTCATACCTAAAAGTCCATTTGAATCCAAATTCTCAGCTGGTCGCTTTCAGCTGCCCAGCAGCACAGTGAGTACAGCACGAACGTTTGGCCTCTGCTCCCACAGCAGAAGAGCCAGGAGGGAAAGCTGGTGCTGGACCTGTTCAGCACACAATCACCTTTACATTGGTGCATCCATCGTTGCTTTCACTGCTCCCTTTCATACAGGAAAAGCATTTGAATGGAATCAGTTCAGAGCCTGCTCTCTGCTGGCAGCAACACAGCACAGAATGAACAGTGGCATCTGCTCCCACAGCAGAAGAACCAGCAGGGAAAGCTAGTGCTGGGCCTCTTCAGCACACAGGCTGCTTTGCAACGGTGTCACCATCATTGCAGTCTCTCCTCGGTTTCATACCTAAAAGTCCATTTGAATCCAAATTCTCAGCTGGTCTCTCTCAGCTGCAGGCAGCACAGTGAGTACAGCACGAACGTTTGGCCTCTGCTCCCACAGCAGAAGAGCCAGGAGGGAAAGCTGGTGCTGGACCTGTTCAGCACACAATCACCTTTACATTGGTGCATCCATCGTTGCTTTCACTGCTCACTTTCATACAGGAAAAGCATTTGAATGGAATCAGTCCAGAGCCTGCTCTCTGCTGGCAGCAACACAGCACAGAATGAACAGTGGCATCTGCTCCCACAGCAGAAGAACCAGCAGGGAAAGCTAATGCTGGGCCTCTTCAGCACACAGGCTGCTTTGCAACGGTGTCACCATCATTGCAGTCTCTCCTCGGTTTCATACCTAAAAGTCCATTTGAATCCAAATTCTCAGCTGGTCGCCCTCAGCTGCAGGCAGCACAGTGAGTACAGCACGAACGTTTGGCCTCTGCTCCCAAGGCAGAAGAGCCAGGAGGGAAAGCTGGTGCTGGACCTGTTCAGCACACAATCACCTTTACATTGGTGTATCCATCGTTGCTTTCACTGCTCACTTTCATACAGGAAAAGCATTTGAATGGAATCAGTTCAGAGCCTGCTCTCTGCTGGCAGCAACACAGCACAGAATGAACAGTGGCATCTGCTCCCACAGCAGAAGAACCGGCAGGGAAAGCTGGTGCTGGGCCTCTTCAGCACACAGGCTGCTTTGCAACGGTGTCACCATCATTGCAGTCTCTCCTCGGTTTCATACCTAAAAGTCCATTTGAATCCAAATTCTCAGCTGGTCTCTCTCAGCTGCAGGCAGCACAGTGAGTACAGCACGAACGTTTGGCTTCTGCTCCCACAGCAGAAGAGCCAGGAGGGAAAGCTTGTGCTGGACCTGTTCAGCACACAATCACCTTTACATTGGTGCATCCATCGTTGCTTTCACTGCTCCCTTTCATACAGGAAAAGCATTTGAATGGAATCAGTTCAGAGCCTGCTCTCTGCTGCGCAGCAACACAGTCAGCACAGAAAGAACAGTGGCATCTGCTCCCACAGCAGAAGAACCAGCAGGGAAAGCTAGTGCTGGGCCTCTTCAGCACACAGGCTGCTTTGCAACGGTGTCACCATCATTGCAGTCTCTCCTCGGTTTCATACCTAAAAGTCCATTTGAATCCAAATTCTCAGCTGGTCGCTCTCAGCTGCCCAGCAGCACAGTGAGTACAGCACGAACGTTTGGCTTCTGCTCCCACAGCAGAAGAGCCAGGATTGAAAGCTTGTGCTGGACCTGTTCAGCACACAATCACCTTTACATTGGTGCATCCATCGTTGCTTTCACTGCTCCTTTCATACAGGAAAAGCATTTGAATGGAATCAGTTCAGAGCCTGCTCTCTGCTGCGCAGCAACACAGTCAGCACAGAATGAACAGTGGCATCTGCTCCCACAGCAGAAGAACCAGCAGGGAAAGCTAGTGCTGGGCCTCTTCAGCACACAGGCTGCTTTGCAACGGTGTCACCATCATTGCAGTCTCTCCTCGGTTTCATACCTAAAACTCCATTTGAATCCAAATTCTCAGCTGGTCGCTCTTCAGCTGCCCAGCAGCACAGTGAGTACAGCACGAACGTTTGGCTTCTGCTCCCACAGCAGAAGAGCCAGGATTGAAAGCTTGTGCTGGACCTGTTCAGCACACAATCACCTTTACATTGGTGCATCCATCGTTGCTTTCACTGCTCCCTTTCATACAGGAAAAGCATTTGAATGGAATCAGTTCAGAGCCTGCTCTCTGCTGCGCAGCAACACAGTCAGCACAGAATGAACAGTGGCATCTGCTCCCACAGCAGAAGAACCAGCAGGGAAAGCTAGTGCTGGGCCTCTTCAGCACACAGGCTGCTTTGCAACGGTGTCACCATCATTGCAGTCTCTCCTCGGTTTCATACCTAAAACTCCATTTGAATCCAAATTCTCAGCTGGTCGCTTTCAGCTGCCCAGCAGCACAGTGAGTACAGCACGAACGTTTGGCTTCTGCTCCCACAGCAGAAGAGCCAGGATTGAAAGCTTGTGCTGGACCTGTTCAGCACACAATCACCTTTACATTGGTGCATCCATCGTTGCTTTCACTGCTCCCTTTCATACAGGAAAAGCATTTGAATGGAATCAGTTCAGAGCCTGCTCTCTGCTGGCAGCAACACAGTCAGCACAGAAAGAACAGTGGCATCTGCTCCCACAGCAGAAGAACCAGCAGGGAAAGCTAGTGCTGGGCCTCTTCAGCACACAGGCTGCTTTGCAACGGTGTCACCATCATTGCAGTCTCTCCTCGGTTTCATACCTAAAACTCCATTTGAATCCAAATTCTCAGCTGGTCGCTCTCAGCTGCCCAGCAGCACAGTGAGTACAGCACGAACGTTTGGCTTCTGCTCCCACAGCAGAAGAGCCAGGAGGGAAAGCTTGTGCTGGACCTGTTCAGCACACAATCACCTTTACATTGGTGCATCCATCGTTGCTTTCACTGCTCCCTTTCATACAGGAAAAGCATTTGAATGGAATCAGTTCAGAGCCTGCTCTCTGCTGCGCAGCAACACAGTCAGCACAGAATGAACAGTGGCATCTGCTCCCACAGCAGAAGAACCAGCAGGGAAAGCTAGTGCTGGGCCTCTTCAGCACACAGGCTGCTTTGCAACGGTGTCACCATCATTGCAGTCTCTCCTCGGTTTCATACCTAAAACTCCATTTGAATCCAAATTCTCAGCTGGTCGCTCTCAGCTGCCCAGCAGCACAGTGAGTACAGCACGAACGTTTGGCTTCTGCTCCCACAGCAGAAGAGCCAGGATTGAAAGCTTGTGCTGGACCTGTTCAGCACACAATCACCTTTACATTGGTGCATCCATCGTTGCTTTCACTGCTCCCTTTCATACAGGAAAAGCATTTGAATGGAATCAGTTCAGAGCCTGCTCTCTGCTGGCAGCAACACAGTCAGCACAGAAAGAACAGTGGCATCTGCTCCCACAGCAGAAGAACCAGCAGGGAAAGCTAGTGCTGGGCCTCTTCAGCACACAGGCTGCTTTGCAACGGTGTCACCATCATTGCAGTCTCTCCTCGGTTTCATACCTAAAACTCCATTTGAATCCAAATTCTCAGCTGGTCGCTTTCAGCTGCCCAGCAGCACAGTGAGTACAGCACGAACGTTTGGCTTCTGCTCCCACAGCAGATGAGCCAGGAGGGAAAGCTTGTGCTGGACCTGTTCAGCACACAATCACCTTTACATTGGTGCATCCATCGTTGCTTTCACTGCTCCCTTTCATACAGGAAAAGCATTTGAATGGAATCAGTTCAGAGCCTGCTCTCTGCTGCGCAGCAACACAGTCAGCACAGAATGAACAGTGGCATCTGCTCCCACAGCAGAAGAACCAGCAGGGAAAGCTAGTGCTGGGCCTCTTCAGCACACAGGCTGCTTTGCAACGGTGTCACCATCATTGCAGTCTCTCCTCGGTTTCATACCTAAAACTCCATTTGAATCCAAATTCTCAGCTGGTCGCTTTCAGTTGCCCAGCAGCACAGTGAGTACAGCACGAACGTTTGGCTTCTGCTCCCACAGCAGAAGAGCCAGGATTGAAAGCTTGTGCTGGACCTGTTCAGCACACAATCACCTTTACATTGGTGCATCCATCGTTGCTTTCACTGCTCCCTTTCATACAGGAAAAGCATTTGAATGGAATCAGTTCAGAGCCTGCTCTCTGCTGGCAGCAACACAGTCAGCACAGAAAGAACAGTGGCATCTGCTCCCACAGCAGAAGAACCAGCAGGGAAAGCTAGTGCTGGGCCTCTTCAGCACACAGGCTGCTTTGCAACGGTGTCACCATCATTGCAGTCTCTCCTCGGTTTCATACCTAAAACTCCATTTGAATCCAAATTCTCAGCTGGTCGCTTCTCAGCTGCCCAGCAGCACAGTGAGTACAGCACGAACGTTTGGCTTCTGCTCCCACAGCAGAAGAGCCAGGATTGAAAGCTTGTGCTGGACCTGTTCAGCACACAATCACCTTTACATTGGTGCATCCATCGTTGCTTTCACTGCTCCCTTTCATACAGGAAAAGCATTTGAATGGAATCAGTTCAGAGCCTGCTCTCTGCTGCGCAGCAACACAGTCAGCACAGAAAGAACAGTGGCATCTGCTCCCACAGCAGAAGAACCAGCAGGGAAAGCTAGTGCTGGGCCTCTTCAGCACACAGGCTGCTTTGCAACGGTGTCACCATCATTGCAGTCTCTCCTCGGTTTCATACCTAAAACTCCATTTGAATCCAAATTCTCAGCTGGTCGCTTTCAGCTGCCCAGCAGCACAGTGAGTACAGCACGAACGTTTGGCTTCTGCTCCCACAGCAGATGAGCCAGGATTGAAAGCTTGTGCTGGACCTGTTCAGCACACAATCACCTTTACATTGGTGCATCCATCGTTGCTTTCACTGCTCCCTTTCATACAGGAAAAGCATTTGAATGGAATCAGTTCAGAGCCTGCTCTCTGCTGCGCAGCAACACAGTCAGCACAGAATGAACAGTGGCATCTGCTCCCACAGCAGAAGAACCAGCAGGGAAAGCTAGTGCTGGGCCTCTTCAGCACACAGGCTGCTTTGCAACGGTGTCACCATCATTGCAGTCTCTCCTCGGTTTCATACCTAAAACTCCATTTGAATCCAAATTCTCAGCTGGTCGCTTTCAGTTGCCCAGCAGCACAGTGAGTACAGCACGAACGTTTGGCTTCGCTCCCACAGCAGAAGAGCCAGGATTGAAAGCTTGTGCTGGACCTGTTCAGCACACAATCACCTTTACATTGGTGCATCCATCGTTGCTTTCACTGCTCCCTTTCATACAGGAAAAGCATTTGAATGGAATCAGTTCAGAGCCTGCTCTCTGCTGGCAGCAACACAGTCAGCACAGAAAGAACAGTGGCATCTGCTCCCACAGCAGAAGAACCAGCAGGGAAAGCTAGTGCTGGGCCTCTTCAGCACACAGGCTGCTTTGCAACGGTGTCACCATCATTGCAGTCTCTCCTCGGTTTCATACCTAAAACTCCATTTGAATCCAAATTCTCAGCTGGTCGCTTTCAGCTGCCCAGCAGCACAGTGAGTACAGCACGAACGTTTGGCTTCTGCTCCCACAGCAGAAGAGCCAGGATTGAAAGCTTGTGCTGGACCTGTTCAGCACACAATCACCTTTACATTGGTGCATCCATCGTTGCTTTCACTGCTCCCTTTCATACAGGAAAAGCATTTGAATGGAATCAGTTCAGAGCCTGCTCTCTGCTGCGCAGCAACACTGTCAGCACAGAATGAACAGTGGCATCTGCTCCCACAGCAGAAGAACCAGCAGGGAAAGCTAGTGCTGGGCCTCTTCAGCACACAGGCTGCTTTGCAACGGTGTCACCATCATTGCAGTCTCTCCTCGGTTTCATACCTAAAACTCCATTTGAATCCAAATTCTCAGCTGGTCGCTTCCAGTTGCCCAGCAGCATAGTGTGTACAGCACGAACGTTTGGCTTCTGCTCCCACAGCAGAAGAGCCAGGATTGAAAGCTTGTGCTGGACCTGTTCAGCACACAATCACCTTTACATTGGTGCATCCATCGTTGCTTTCACTGCTCCCTTTCATACAGGAAAAGCATTTGAATGGAATCAGTTCAGAGCCTGCTCTCTGCTGGCAGCAACACAGTCAGCACAGAAAGAACAGTGGCATCTGCTCCCACAGCAGAAGAACCAGCAGGGAAAGCTAGTGCTGGGCCTCTTCAGCACACAGGCTGCTTTGCAACGGTGTCACCATCATTGCAGTCTCTCCTCGGTTTCATACCTAAAACTCCATTTGAATCCAAATTCTCAGCTGGTCTCTTTCAGCTGCCCAGCAGCACAGTGAGTACAGCACGAACGTTTGGCTTCTGCTCCCACAGCAGAAGAGCCAGGATTGAAAGCTTGTGCTGGACCTGTTCAGCACACAATCACCTTTACATTGGTGCATCCATCGTTGCTTTCACTGCTCCCTTTCATACAGGAAAAGCATTTGAATGGAATCAGTTCAGAGCCTGCTCTCTGCTGCGCAGCAACACTGTCAGCACAGAATGAACAGTGGCATCTGCTCCCACAGCAGAAGAACCAGCAGGGAAAGCTAGTGCTGGGCCTCTTCAGCACACAGGCTGCTTTGCAACGGTGTCACCATCATTGCAGTCTCTCCTCGGTTTCATACCTAAAACTCCATTTGAATCCAAATTCTCAGCTGGTCGCTTTCAGTTGCCCAGCAGCACAGTGAGTACAGCACGAACGTTTGGCTTCTGCTCCCACAGCAGAAGAGCCAGGATTGAAAGCTTGTGCTGGACCTGTTCAGCACACAATCACCTTTACATTGGTGCATCCATCGTTGCTTTCACTGCTCCCTTTCATACAGGAAAAGCATTTGAATGGAATCAGTTCAGAGCCTGCTCTCTGCTGCGCAGCAACACAGTCAGCACAGAAAGAACAGTGGCATCTGCTCCCACAGCAGAAGAACCAGCAGGGAAAGCTAGTGCTGGGCCTCTTCAGCACACAGGCTGCTTTGCAACGGTGTCACCATCATTGCAGTCTCTCCTCGGTTTCATACCTAAAACTCCATTTGAATCCAAATTCTCAGCTGGTCGCTTTCAGTTGCCCAGCAGCACAGTGAGTACAGCACGAACGTTTGGCTTCTGCTCCCACAGCAGAAGAGCCAGGATTGAAAGCTTGTGCTGGACCTGTTCAGCACACAATCACCTTTACATTGGTGCATCCATCGTTGCTTTCACTGCTCCCTTTCATACAGGAAAAGCATTTGAATGGAATCAGTTCAGAGCCTGCTCTCTGCTGGCAGCAACACAGTCAGCACAGAAAGAACAGTGGCATCTGCTCCCACAGCAGAAGAACCAGCAGGGAAAGCTAGTGCTGGGCCTCTTCAGCACACAGGCTGCTTTGCAACGGTGTCACCATCATTGCAGTCTCTCCTCGGTTTCATACCTAAAACTCCATTTGAATCCAAATTCTCAGCTGGTCGCTTTCAGTTGCCCAGCAGCACAGTGAGTACAGCACGAACGTTTGGCTTCTGCTCCCACAGCAGAAGAGCCAGGATTGAAAGCTTGTGCTGGACCTGTTCAGCACACAATCACCTTTACATTGGTGCATCCATCGTTGCTTTCACTGCTCCCTTTCATACAGGAAAAGCATTTGAATGGAATCAGTTCAGAGCCTGCTCTCTGCTGCGCAGCAACACTGTCAGCACAGAATGAACAGTGGCATCTGCTCCCACAGCAGAAGAACCAGCAGGGAAAGCTAGTGCTGGGCCTCTTCAGCACACAGGCTGCTTTGCAACGGTGTCACCATCATTGCAGTCTCTCCTCGGTTTCATACCTAAAACTCCATTTGAATCCAAATTCTCAGCTGGTCGCTTTCAGTTGCCCAGCAGCACAGTGAGTACAGCACGAACGTTTGGCTTCTGCTCCCACAGCAGAAGAGCCAGGA
Source organism: Pezoporus occidentalis (assembly GCF_034315485.1). Classification (NCBI taxonomy): domain Eukaryota; kingdom Metazoa; phylum Chordata; class Aves; order Psittaciformes; family Psittacidae; genus Pezoporus; species Pezoporus occidentalis. The sequence goes on along the minus strand of NW_026915750.1, from coordinate 18,651 downwards.
TTGAAAGCTTGTGCTGGACCTGTTCAGCACACAATCACCTTTACATTGGTGCATCCATCGTTGCTTTCACTGCTCCCTTTCATACAGGAAAAGCATTTGAATGGAATCAGTTCAGAGCCTGCTCTCTGCTGGCAGCAACACAGTCAGCACAGAAAGAACAGTGGCATCTGCTCCCACAGCAGAAGAACCAGCAGGGAAAGCTAGTGCTGGGCCTCTTCAGCACACAGGCTGCTTTGCAACGGTGTCACCATCATTGCAGTCTCTCCTCGGTTTCATACCTAAAACTCCATTTGAATCCAAATTCTCAGCTGGTCGCTTTCAGTTGCCCAGCAGCACAGTGAGTACAGCACGAACGTTTGGCTTCTGCTCCCACAGCAGAAGAGCCAGGATTGAAAGCTTGTGCTGGACCTGTTCAGCACACAATCACCTTTACATTGGTGCATCCATCGTTGCTTTCACTGCTCCCTTTCATACAGGAAAAGCATTTGAATGGAATCAGTTCAGAGCCTGCTCTCTGCTGCGCAGCAACACAGTCAGCACAGAAAGAACAGTGGCATCTGCTCCCACAGCAGAAGAACCAGCAGGGAAAGCTAGTGCTGGGCCTCTTCAGCACACAGGCTGCTTTGCAACGGTGTCACCATCATTGCAGTCTCTCCTCGGTTTCATACCTAAAACTCCATTTGAATCCAAATTCTCAGCTGGTCGCTTTCAGTTGCCCAGCAGCACAGTGAGTACAGCACGAACGTTTGCTTCTGCTCCCACAGCAGAAGAGCCAGGATTGAAAGCTTGTGCTGGACCTGTTCAGCACACAATCACCTTTACATTGGTGCATCCATCGTTGCTTTCACTGCTCCCTTTCATACAGGAAAAGCATTTGAATGGAATCAGTTCAGAGCCTGCTCTCTGCTGCGCAGCAACACAGTCAGCACAGAAAGAACAGTGGCATCTGCTCCCACAGCAGAAGAACCAGCAGGGAAAGCTAGTGCTGGGCCTCTTCAGCACACAGGCTGCTTTGCAACGGTGTCACCATCATTGCAGTCTCTCCTCGGTTTCATACCTAAAACTCCATTTGAATCCAAATTCTCAGCTGGTCGCTTTCAGTTGCCCAGCAGCACAGTGAGTACAGCACGAACGTTTGGCTTCTGCTCCCACAGCAGAAGAGCCAGGATTGAAAGCTTGTGCTGGACCTGTTCAGCACACAATCACCTTTACATTGGTGCATCCATCGTTGCTTTCACTGCTCCCTTTCATACAGGAAAAGCATTTGAATGGAATCAGTTCAGAGCCTGCTCTCTGCTGGCAGCAACACAGTCAGCACAGAAAGAACAGTGGCATCTGCTCCCACAGCAGAAGAACCAGCAGGGAAAGCTAGTGCTGGGCCTCTTCAGCACACAGGCTGCTTTGCAACGGTGTCACCATCATTGCAGTCTCTCCTCGGTTTCATACCTAAAACTCCATTTGAATCCAAATTCTCAGCTGGTCGCTTTCAGTTGCCCAGCAGCACAGTGAGTACAGCACGAACGTTTGGCTTCTGCTCCCACAGCAGAAGAGCCAGGATTGAAAGCTTGTGCTGGACCTGTTCAGCACACAATCACCTTTACATTGGTGCATCCATCGTTGCTTTCACTGCTCCCTTTCATACAGGAAAAGCATTTGAATGGAATCAGTTCAGAGCCTGCTCTCTGCTGGCAGCAACACAGTCAGCACAGAAAGAACAGTGGCATCTGCTCCCACAGCAGAAGAACCAGCAGGGAAAGCTAGTGCTGGGCCTCTTCAGCACACAGGCTGCTTTGCAACGGTGTCACCATCATTGCAGTCTCTCCTCGGTTTCATACCTAAAACTCCATTTGAATCCAAATTCTCAGCTGGTCGCTTTCAGTTGCCCAGCAGCACAGTGAGTACAGCACGAACGTTTGGCTTCTGCTCCCACAGCAGAAGAGCCAGGATTGAAAGCTTGTGCTGGACCTGTTCAGCACACAATCACCTTTACATTGGTGCATCCATCGTTGCTTTCACTGCTCCCTTTCATACAGGAAAAGCATTTGAATGGAATCAGTTCAGAGCCTGCTCTCTGCTGCGCAGCAACACAGTCAGCACAGAAAGAACAGTGGCATCTGCTCCCACAGCAGAAGAACCAGCAGGGAAAGCTAGTGCTGGGCCTCTTCAGCACACAGGCTGCTTTGCAACGGTGTCACCATCATTGCAGTCTCTCCTCGGTTTCATACCTAAAACTCCATTTGAATCCAAATTCTCAGCTGGTCGCTTTCAGTTGCCCAGCAGCACAGTGAGTACAGCACGAACGTTTGGCTTCTGCTCCCACAGCAGAAGAGCCAGGATTGAAAGCTTGTGCTGGACCTGTTCAGCACACAATCACCTTTACATTGGTGCATCCATCGTTGCTTTCACTGCTCCCTTTCATACAGGAAAAGCATTTGAATGGAATCAGTTCAGAGCCTGCTCTCTGCTGCGCAGCAACACAGTCAGCACAGAAAGAACAGTGGCATCTGCTCCCACAGCAGAAGAACCAGCAGGGAAAGCTAGTGCTGGGCCTCTTCAGCACACAGGCTGCTTTGCAACGGTGTCACCATCATTGCAGTCTCTCCTCGGTTTCATACCTAAAACTCCATTTGAATCCAAATTCTCAGCTGGTCGCTTTCAGTTGCCCAGCAGCACAGTGAGTACAGCACGAACGTTTGGCTTCTGCTCCCACAGCAGAAGAGCCAGGATTGAAAGCTTGTGCTGGACCTGTTCAGCACACAATCACCTTTACATTGGTGCATCCATCGTTGCTTTCACTGCTCCCTTTCATACAGGAAAAGCATTTGAATGGAATCAGTTCAGAGCCTGCTCTCTGCTGGCAGCAACACAGTCAGCACAGAAAGAACAGTGGCATCTGCTCCCACAGCAGAAGAACCAGCAGGGAAAGCTAGTGCTGGGCCTCTTCAGCACACAGGCTGCTTTGCAACGGTGTCACCATCATTGCAGTCTCTCCTCGGTTTCATACCTAAAACTCCATTTGAATCCAAATTCTCAGCTGGTCTCTCTCAGTTGCCCAGCAGCACAGTGAGTACAGCACGAACGTTTGGCTTCTGCTCCCACAGCAGAAGAGCCAGGATTGAAAGCTTGTGCTGGACCTGTTCAGCACACAATCACCTTTACATTGGTGCATCCATCGTTGCTTTCACTGCTCCCTTTCATACAGGAAAAGCATTTGAATGGAATCAGTTCAGAGCCTGCTCTCTGCTGCGCAGCAACACTGTCAGCACAGAATGAACAGTGGCATCTGCTCCCACAGCAGAAGAACCAGCAGGGAAAGCTAGTGCTGGGCCTCTTCAGCACACAGGCTGCTTTGCAACGGTGTCACCATCATTGCAGTCTCTCCTCGGTTTCATACCTAAAACTCCATTTGAATCCAAATTCTCAGCTGGTCGCTTCCAGTTGCCCAGCAGCATAGTGTGTACAGCACGAACCACCATCATTGCAGTCTCTCCTCGGTTTCATACCTAAAACTCCATTTGAATCCAAATTCTCAGCTGGTCTCTCTCAGCTGCCCAGCAGCACAGTGAGTACAGCACGAACGTTTGGCTTCTGCTCCCACAGCAGAAGAGCCAGGATTGAAAGCTTGTGCTGGACCTGTTCAGCACACAATCACCTTTACATTGGTGCATCCATCGTTGCTTTCACTGCTCCCTTTCATACAGGAAAAGCATTTGAATGGAATCAGTTCAGAGCCTGCTCTCTGCTGCGCAGCAACACAGTCAGCACAGAAAGAACAGTGGCATCTGCTCCCACAGCAGAAGAACCAGCAGGGAAAGCTAGTGCTGGGCCTCTTCAGCACACAGGCTGCTTTGCAACGGTGTCACCATCATTGCAGTCTCTCCTCGGTTTCATACCTAAAACTCCATTTGAATCCAAATTCTCAGCTGGTCGCTTTCAGTTGCCCAGCAGCACAGTGAGTACAGCACGAACGTTTGGCTTCTGCTCCCACAGCAGAAGAGCCAGGATTGAAAGCTTGTGCTGGACCTGTTCAGCACACAATCACCTTTACATTGGTGCATCCATCGTTGCTTTCACTGCTCCCTTTCATACAGGAAAAGCATTTGAATGGAATCAGTTCAGAGCCTGCTCTCTGCTGCGCAGCAACACAGTCAGCACAGAATGAACAGTGGCATCTGCTCCCACAGCAGAAGAACCAGCAGGGAAAGCTAGTGCTGGGCCTCTTCAGCACACAGGCTGCTTTGCAACGGTGTCACCATCATTGCAGTCTCTCCTCGGTTTCATACCTAAAACTCCATTTGAATCCAAATTCTCAGCTGGTCGCTTTCAGTTGCCCAGCAGCACAGTGAGTACAGCACGAACGTTTGGCTTCTGCTCCCACAGCAGAAGAGCCAGGATTGAAAGCTTGTGCTGGACCTGTTCAGCACACAATCACCTTTACATTGGTGCATCCATCGTTGCTTTCACTGCTCCCTTTCATACAGGAAAAGCATTTGAATGGAATCAGTTCAGAGCCTGCTCTCTGCTGGCAGCAACACAGTCAGCACAGAAAGAACAGTGGCATCTGCTCCCACAGCAGAAGAACCAGCAGGGAAAGCTAGTGCTGGGCCTCTTCAGCACACAGGCTGCTTTGCAACGGTGTCACCATCATTGCAGTCTCTCCTCGGTTTCATACCTAAAACTCCATTTGAATCCAAATTCTCAGCTGGTCGCTCTCAGTTGCCCAGCAGCACAGTGAGTACAGCACGAACGTTTGGCTTCTGCTCCCACAGCAGAAGAGCCAGGATTGAAAGCTTGTGCTGGACCTGTTCAGCACACAATCACCTTTACATTGGTGCATCCATCGTTGCTTTCACTGCTCCCTTTCATACAGGAAAAGCATTTGAATGGAATCAGTTCAGAGCCTGCTCTCTGCTGCGCAGCAACACTGTCAGCACAGAATGAACAGTGGCATCTGCTCCCACAGCAGAAGAACCAGCAGGGAAAGCTAGTGCTGGGCCTCTTCAGCACACAGGCTGCTTTGCAACGGTGTCACCATCATTGCAGTCTCTCCTCGGTTTCATACCTAAAACTCCATTTGAATCCAAATTCTCAGCTGGTCGCTTTCAGTTGCCCAGCAGCACAGTGAGTACAGCACGAACGTTTGGCTTCTGCTCCCACAGCAGAAGAGCCAGGATTGAAAGCTTGTGCTGGACCTGTTCAGCACACAATCACCTTTACATTGGTGCATCCATCGTTGCTTTCACTGCTCCCTTTCATACAGGAAAAGCATTTGAATGGAATCAGTTCAGAGCCTGCTCTCTGCTGGCAGCAACACAGTCAGCACAGAAAGAACAGTGGCATCTGCTCCCACAGCAGAAGAACCAGCAGGGAAAGCTAGTGCTGGGCCTCTTCAGCACACAGGCTGCTTTGCAACGGTGTCACCATCATTGCAGTCTCTCCTCGGTTTCATACCTAAAACTCCATTTGAATCCAAATTCTCAGCTGGTCTCTCTCAGTTGCCCAGCAGCACAGTGAGTACAGCACGAACGTTTGGCTTCTGCTCCCACAGCAGAAGAGCCAGGATTGAAAGCTTGTGCTGGACCTGTTCAGCACACAATCACCTTTACATTGGTGCATCCATCGTTGCTTTCACTGCTCCCTTTCATACAGGAAAAGCATTTGAATGGAATCAGTTCAGAGCCTGCTCTCTGCTGCGCAGCAACACAGTCAGCACAGAAAGAACAGTGGCATCTGCTCCCACAGCAGAAGAACCAGCAGGGAAAGCTAGTGCTGGGCCTCTTCAGCACACAGGCTGCTTTGCAACGGTGTCACCATCATTGCAGTCTCTCCTCGGTTTCATACCTAAAACTCCATTTGAATCCAAATTCTCAGCTGGTCTCTTTCAGCAGCAGCACAGTGAGTACAGCACGAACGTTTGGCTTCTGCTCCCACAGCAGAAGAGCCAGGAGGGAAAGCTTGTGCTGGACCTGTTCAGCACACAATCACCTTTACATTGGTGCATCCATCGTTGCTTTCACTGCTCCCTTTCATACAGGAAAAGCATTTGAATGGAATCAGTTCAGAGCCTGCTCTCTGCTGCGCAGCAACTCAGTCAGCACAGAATGAACAGTGGCATCTGCTCCCACAGCAGAAGAACCAGCAGGGAAAGCTAATGCTGGGCCTCTTCAGCACACAGGCTGCTTTGCAACGGTGTCACCATCATTGCAGTCTCTCCTCGGTTTCATACCTAAAAGTCCATTTGAATCCAAATTCTCAGCTGGTCGCTTCTCAGCTGCCCAGCAGCACAGTGAGTACAGCACGAACGTTTGGCCTCTGCTCCCACAGCAGAAGAGCCAGGAGGGAAAGCTGGTGCTGGACCTGTTCAGCACACAATCACCTTTACATTGGTGCATCCATCGTTGCTTTCACTGCTCCCTTTCATACAGGAAAAGCATTTGAATGGAATCAGTTCAGAGCCTGCTCTCTGCTGGCAGCAACACAGCACAGAATGAACAGTGGCATCTGCTCCCACAGCAGAAGAACCAGCAGGGAAAGCTGGTGCTGGGCCTCTTCAGCACACAGGCTGCTTTGCAACGGTGTCACCATCATTGCAGTCTCTCCTCGGTTTCATACCTAAAAGTCCATTTGAATCCAAATTCTCAGCTGGTCTCTCTCAGCTGCAGGCAGCACAGTGAGTACAGCACGAACGTTTGGCCTCTGCTCCCACAGCAGAAGAGCCAGGAGGGAAAGCTGGTGCTGGACCTGTTCAGCACACAATCACCTTTACATTGGTGCATCCATCGTTGCTTTCACTGCTCACTTTCATACAGGAAAAGCATTTGAATGGAATCAGTCCAGAGCCTGCTCTCTGCTGGCAGCAACACAGCACAGAATGAACAGTGGCATCTGCTCCCACAGCAGAAGAACCAGCAGGGAAAGCTAATGCTGGGCCTCTTCAGCACACAGGCTGCTTTGCAACGGTGTCACCATCATTGCAGTCTCTCCTCGGTTTCATACCTAAAAGTCCATTTGAATCCAAATTCTCAGCTGGTCGCTTTCAGCTGCAGGCAGCACAGTGAGTACAGCACGAACGTTTGGCCTCTGCTCCCAAGGCAGAAGAGCCAGGAGGGAAAGCTGGTGCTGGACCTGTTCAGCACACAATCACCTTTACATTGGTGTATCCATCGTTGCTTTCACTGCTCACTTTCATACAGGAAAAGCATTTGAATGGAATCAGTTCAGAGCCTGCTCTCTGCTGGCAGCAACACAGCACAGAATGAACAGTGGCATCTGCTCCCACAGCAGAAGAACCGGCAGGGAAAGCTGGTGCTGGGCCTCTTCAGCACACAGGCTGCTTTGCAACGGTGTCACCATCATTGCAGTCTCTCCTCGGTTTCATACCTAAAAGTCCATTTGAATCCAAATTCTCAGCTGGTCTCTCTCAGCTGCAGGCAGCACAGTGAGTACAGCACGAACGTTTGGCTTCTGCTCCCACAGCAGAAGAGCCAGGAGGGAAAGCTTGTGCTGGACCTGTTCAGCACACAATCACCTTTACATTGGTGCATCCATCGTTGCTTTCACTGCTCCCTTTCATACAGGAAAAGCATTTGAATGGAATCAGTTCAGAGCCTGCTCTCTGCTGCGCAGCAACACAGTCAGCACAGAATGAACAGTGGCATCTGCTCCCACAGCAGAAGAACCAGCAGGGAAAGCTAGTGCTGGGCCTCTTCAGCACACAGGCTGCTTTGCAACGGTGTCACCATCATTGCAGTCTCTCCTCGGTTTCATACCTAAAAGTCCATTTCAATCCAAATTCTCACCTGGTCTCTCTGAGCTGCAGGCAGCACAGTGAGTACAGCACGAACGTTTGGCCTCTGCTCCCACAGCAGAAGAGCCAGGAGGGAAAGCTGGTGCTGGACCTGTTCAGCACACAATCACCTTTACATTGGTGCATCCATCGTTGCTTTCACTGCTCACTTTCATACAGGAAAAGCATTTGAATGGAATCAGTCCAGAGCCTGCTCTCTGCTGCGCAGCAACACAGTCAGCGCAGAATGAACAGTGGCATCTGCTCCCACAGCAGAAGAACCAGCAGGGAAAGCTAATGCTGGGCCTCTTCAGCACACAGGCTGCTTTGCAACGGTGTCACCATCATTGCAGTCTCTCCTCGGTTTCATACCTAAAAGTCCATTTGAATCCAAATTCTCAGCTGGTCGCTTTCAGCTGCCCAGCAGCACAGTGAGTACAGCACGAACGTTTGGCCTCTGCTCCCACAGCAGAAGTGTCAGGATTGAAAGCTGGTGCTGGACCTGTTCAGCACACAATCACCTTTACATTGGTGCATCCATCGTTGCTTTCACTGCTCCCTTTCATACAGGAAAAGCATTTGAATGGAATCAGTTCAGAGCCTGCTCTCTGCTGGCAGCAACACAGCACAGAATGAACAGTGGCATCTGCTCCCACAGCAGAAGAACCAGCAGGGAAAGCTAATGCTGGGCCTCTTCAGCACACAGGCTGCTTTGCAACGGTGTCACCATCATTGCAGTCTCTCCTCGGTTTCATACCTAAAAGTCCATTTGAATCCAAATTCTCACCTGGTCTCTCTCAGCTGCAGGCAGCACAGTGAGTACAGCATGAACGTTTGGCCTCTGCTCCCACAGCAGAAGAGCCAGGAGGGAAAGCTGGTGCTGGACCTGTTCAGCACACAATCACCTTTACATTGGTGCATCCATCGTTGCTTTCACTGCTCCCTTTCATACAGGAAAAGCATTTGAATGGAATCAGTTCAGAGCCTGCTCTCTGCTGCGCAGCAACACAGTCAGCACAGAATGAACAGTGGCATCTGCTCCCACAGCAGAAGAACCAGCAGGGAAAGCTAGTGCTGGGCCTCTTCAGCACACAGGCTGCTTTGCAACGGTGTCACCATCATTGCAGTCTCTCCTCGGTTTCATACCTAAAAGTCCATTTGAATCCAAATTCTCAGCTGGTCTCTCTCAGCTGCAGGCAGCACAGTGAGTACAGCACGAACGTTTGGCCTCTGCTCCCACAGCAGAAGAGCCAGGAGGGAAAGCTGGTGCTGGACCTGTTCAGCACACAATCACCTTTACATTGGTGCATCCATCGTTGCTTTCACTGCTCACTTTCATACAGGAAAAGCATTTGAATGGAATCAGTCCAGAGCCTGCTCTCTGCTGCGCAGCAACTCAGTCAGCGCAGAATGAACAGTGGCATCTGCTCCCACAGCAGAAGAACCAGCAGGGAAAGCTAATGCTGGGCCTCTTCAGCACACAGGCTGCTTTGCAACGGTGTCACCATCATTGCAGTCTCTCCTCGGTTTCATACCTAAAAGTCCATTTGAATCCAAATTCTCAGCTGGTCGCTTTCAGCTGCCCAGCAGCACAGTGAGTACAGCACGAACGTTTGGCCTCTGCTCCCACAGCAGAAGAGCCAGGAGGGAAAGCTGGTGCTGGACCTGTTCAGCACACAATCACCTTTACATTGGTGCATCCATCGTTGCTTTCACTGCTCACTTTCATACAGGAAAAGCATTTGAATGGAATCAGTCCAGAGCCTGCTCTCTGCTGCGCAGCAACACAGTCACAGAATGAACAGTGGCATCTGCTCCCACAGCAGAAGAACCAGCAGGGAAAGCTAATGCTGGGCCTCTTCAGCACACAGGCTGCTTTGCAACGGTGTCACCATCATTGCAGTCTCTCCTCGGTTTCATACCTAAAACTCCATTTGAATCCAAATTCTCAGCTGGTCGCCCTCAGCTGCAGGCAGCACAGTGAGTACAGCACGAACGTTTGGCCTCTGCTCCCAAGGCAGAAGAGCCAGGAGGGAAAGCTGGTGCTGGACCTGTTCAGCACACAATCACCTTTACATTGGTGTATCCATCGTTGCTTTCACTGCTCACTTTCATACAGGAAAAGCATTTGAATGGAATCAGTTCAGAGCCTGCTCTCTGCTGGCAGCAACACAGCACAGAATGAACAGTGGCATCTGCTCCCACAGCAGAAGAACCGGCAGGGAAAGCTGGTGCTGGGCCTCAGTCCATTTGAATCCAAATTCTCAGCTGGTCTCTCTCAGCTGCAGGCAGCACAGTGAGTACAGCACGAACGTTTGGCCTCTGCTCCCACAGCAGAAGAGCCAGGAGGGAAAGCTGGTGCTGGACCTGTTCAGCACACAATCACCTTTACATTGGTGCATCCATCGTTGCTTTCACTGCTCCCTTTCATACAGGAAAAGCATTTGAATGGAATCAGTCCAGAGCCTGCTCTCTGCTGCGCAGCAACACAGTCAGCACAGAATGAACAGTGGCATCTGCTCCCACAGCAGAAGAACCAGCAGGGAAAGCTAGTGCTGGGCCTCTTCAGCACACAGGCTGCTTTGCAACGGTGTCACCATCATTGCAGTCTCTCCTCGGTTTCATACCTAAAAGTCCATTTGAATCCAAATTCTCAGCTGGTCTCTCTCAGCTGCCCAGCAGCACAGTGAGTACAGCACGAACGTTTGGCCTCTGCTCCCACAGCAGAAGAGCCAGGAGGGAAAGCTGGTGCTGGACCTGTTCAGCACACAATCACCTTTACATTGGTGCATCCATCGTTGCTTTCACTGCTCCCTTTCATACAGGAAAAGCATTTGAATGGAATCAGTTCAGAGCCTGCTCTCTGCTGCGCAGCAACACAGTCAGCAGAGAATGAACAGTGGCATCTGCTCCCACAGCAGAAGAACCAGCAGGGAAAGCTAGTGCTGGGCCTCTTCAGCACACAGGCTGCTTTGCAACGGTGTCACCATCATTGCAGTCTCTCCTCGGTTTCATACCTAAAAGTCCATTTGAATCCAAATTCTCAGCTGGTCACTCTCAGCTGCAGGCAGCACAGTGAGTACAGCACGAACGTTTGGCCTCTGCTCCCACAGCACAAGAGCCAGGAGGGAAAGCTGGTGCTGGACCTGTTCAGCACACAATCACCTTTACATTGGTGCATCCATCGTTGCTTTCACTGCTCCCTTTCATACAGGAAAAGCATTTGAATGGAATCAGTTCAGAGCCTGCTCTCTGCTGCGCAGCAACACAGCACAGAATGAACAGTGGCATCTGCTCCCACAGCAGAAGAACCAGCAGGGAAAGCTAGTGCTGGGCCTCTTCAGCACACAGGCTGCTTTGCAACGGTGTCACCATCATTGCAGTCTCTCCTCGGTTTCATACCTAAAAGTCCATTTGAATCCAAATTCTCAGCTGGTCTCTCTCAGCTGCAGGCAGCACAGTGAGTACAGCACGAACGTTTGGCCTCTGCTCCCACAGCAGAAGAGCCAGGAGGGAAAGCTGGTGCTGGACCTGTTCAGCACACAATCACCTTTACATTGGTGCATCCATCGTTGCTTTCACTGCTCCCTTTCATACAGGAAAAGCATTTGAATGGAATCAGTTCAGAGCCTGCTCTCTGCTGGCAGCAACACAGCACAGAATGAACAGTGGCATCTGCTCCCACAGCAGAAGAACCAGCAGGGAAAGCTAGTGCTGGGCCTCTTCAGCACACAGGCTGCTTTGCAACGGTGTCACCATCATTGCAGTCTCTCCTCGGTTTCATACCTAAAAGTCCATTTGAATCCAAATTCTCAGCTGGTCTCTCTCAGCTGCCCAGCAGCACAGTGAGTACAGCACGAACGTTTGGCCTCTGCTCCCACAGCAGAAGAGCCAGGAGGGAAAGCTGGTGCTGGACCTGTTCAGCACACAATCACCTTTACATTGGTGCATCCATCGTTGCTTTCACTGCTCACTTTCATACAGGAAAAGCATTTGAATGGAATCAGTTCAGAGCCTGCTCTCTGCTGGCAGCAACACAGCACAGAATGAACAGTGGCATCTGCTCCCACAGCAGAAGAACCAGCAGGGAAAGCTGGTGCTGGGCCTCTTCAGCACACAGGCTGCTTTGCAACGGTGTCACCATCATTGCAGTCTCTCCTCGGTTTCATACCTAAAAGTCCATTTGAATCCAAATTCTCAGCTGGTCTCTCTCAGCTGCAGGCAGCACAGTGAGTACAGCACGAACGTTTGGCCTCTGCTCCCACAGCAGAAGAGCCAGGAGGGAAAGCTGGTGCTGGACCTGTTCAGCACACAATCACCTTTACATTGGTGCATCCATCGTTGCTTTCACTGCTCCCTTTCATACAGGAAAAGCATTTGAATGGAATCAGTTCAGAGCCTGCTCTCTGCTGCGCAGCAACACAGCACAGAATGAACAGTGGCATCTGCTCCCACAGCAGAAGAACCAGCAGGGAAAGCTGGTGCTGGGCCTCTTCAGCACACAGGCTGCTTTGCAACGGTGTCACCATCATTGCAGTCTCTCCTCGGTTTCATACCTAAAAGTCCATTTGAATCCAAATTCTCAGCTGGTCTCTCTCAGCTGCAGGCAGCACAGTGAGTACAGCACGAACGTTTGGCCTCTGCTCCCACAGCAGAAGAGCCAGGAGGGAAAGCTGGTGTTGGACCTGTTCAGCACACAGTCACTTTTACATTGGTGCATCCATCGTTGCTTTCACTGCTCTTTGAATGGAATCTGTCCAGAGGCTGCTCTCTGCTGCGCAGCAACACAGTCAGCACAGAATGAACAGTGGCATCTGCTCCCACAGCAGAAGAACCAGCAGGGAAAGCTAGTGCTGGGCCTCTTCAGCACACAGGCTGCTTTGCAACGGTGTCACCATCACTGCAGTCTCTCCTCGGTTTCATACCTAAGACTCCATTTGAATCCAAATTCTCAGCTGGTCGCTTTCAGCTGCCCAGCAGCACAGTGAGTACAGCACAAACGTTTGGCTTCTGCTCCCACAGCAGAAGAGCCGGGATTGAAAGCTTGTGCTGGACCTGTTCAGCACACAATCACCTTTACATTGGTGCATCCATCGTTGCTTTCACTGCTCCCTTTCATACAGGAAAAGCATTTGAATGGAATCAGTTCAGAGCCTGCTCTCTGCTGCGCAGCAACACAGTCAGCACAGAATGAACAGTGGCATCTGCTCCCACAGCAGAAGAACCAGCAGGGAAAGCTAGTGCTGGGCCTCTTCAGCACACAGGCTGCTTTGCAACGGTGTCACCATCATTGCAGTCTCTCCTCGGTTTCATACCTAAAAGTCCATTTGAATCCAAATTCTCAGCTGGTCGCTCTCAGCTGCAGCAGCACAGTGAGTACAGCACGAACGTTTGGCCTCTGCTCCCACAGCAGAAGAGCCAGGAGGGAAAGCTGGTGCTGGACCTGTTCAGCACACAATCACCTTTACATTGGTGCATCCATCGTTGCTTTCACTGCTCACTTTCATACAGGAAAAGCATTTGAATGGAATCAGTTCAGAGCCTGCTCTCTGCTGCGCAGCAACACAGTCAGCACAGAATGAACAGTGGCATCTGCTCCCACAGCAGAAGAACCAGCAGGGAAAGCTAGTGCTGGGCCTCTTCAGCACACAGGCTGCTTTGCAACGGTGTCACCATCATTGCAGTCTCTCCTCGGTTTCATACCTAAAAGTCCATTTGAATCCAAATTCTCAGCTGGTCTCTCAGCTGCAGGCAGCACAGTGAGTACAGCACGAACGTTTGGCTTCTGCTCCCACAGCAGAAGAGCCAGGATTGAAAGCTGGTGCTGGACCTGTTCAGCACACAATCACCTTTACATTGGTGCATCCATCGTTGCTTTCACTGCTCACTTTCATACAGGAAAAGCATTTGAATGGAATCAGTTCAGAGCCTGCTCTCTGCTGCGCAGCAACACAGTCAGCAGAATGAACAGTGGCATCTGCTCCCACAGCAGAAGAACCAGCAGGGAAAGCTAGTGCTGGGCCTCTTCAGCACACAGGCTGCTTTGCAACGGTGTCACCATCATTGCAGTCTCTCCTCGGTTTCATACCTAAAAGTCCATTTGAATCCAAATTCTCAGCTGGTCTCTCTCAGCTGCAGGCAGCACAGTGAGTACAGCACGAACGTTTGGCCTCTGCTCCCACAGCAGAAGAGCCAGGAGGGAAAGCTGGTGCTGGACCTGTACAGCACACAATCACCTTTAACATTGGTGCATCCATCGTTGCTTTCACTACTCCCTTTCATACAGGAAAAGCATTTGAATGGAATCAGTTCAGAGCCTGCTCTCTGCTGGCAGCAACACAGCACAGAATGAACAGTGGCATCTGCTCCCACAGCAGAAGAACCAGCAGGGAAAGCTGGTGCTGGGCCTCTTCAGCACACAGGCTGCTTTGCAACGGTGTCACCATCATTGCAGTCTCTCCTCGGTTTCATACCTAAAAGTCCATTTGAATCCAAATTCTCAGCTGGTCTCTCTCAGCTGCAGGCAGCCCAGTGAGTACAGCACGAACGTTTGGCCTCTGCTCCCACAGCAGAAGAGCCAGGAGGGAAAGCTGGTGTTGGACCTGTTCAGCACACAGTCACTTTCACATCGGTGCATCCATCGTTGCTTTCACTGCTCCCTTTCATACAGGAAAATCATTTGAATGGAATCTGTCCAGAGCCTGCTCTCTGCTGCGCAGCAACACAGTCAGCACAGAATGAACAGTGGCATCTGCTCCCACAGCAGAAGAACCAGCAGGGAAAGCTAGTGCTGGGCCTCTTCAGCACACAGGCTGCTTTGCAACGGTGTCACCATCACTGCAGTCTCTCCTCGGTTTCATACCTAAAAGTCCATTTGAATCCAAATTCTCAGCTGGTCGCTTTCAGCTGCCCAGCAGCACAGTGAGTACAGCACAAACGTTTGGCTTCTGCTCCCACAGCAGAAGAGCCAGGATTGAAAGCTGGTGCTGGACCTGTTCAGCACACAATCACCTTTACATTGGTGCATCCATCGTTGCTTTCACTGCTCCCTTTCATACAGGAAAAGCATTTGAATGGAATCAGTTCAGAGCCTGCTCTCTGCTGCGCAGCAACACAGTCAGCACAGAATGAACAGTGGCATCTGCTCCCACAGCAGAAGAACCAGCAGGGAAAGCTAGTGCTGGGCCTCTTCAGCACACAGGCTGCTTTGCAACGGTGTCACCATCATTGCAGTCTCTCCTCGGTTTCATACCTAAAAGTCCATTTGAATCCAAATTCTCGACTGGTCTCTCTCAGCTGCAGGCAGCACAGTGAGTACAGCACGAACGTTTGGCTTCTGCTCCCACAGCAGAAGAGCCAGGAGGGAAAGCTGGTGCTGGACCTGTTCAGCACACAATCACCTTTACATTGGTGCATCCATCGTTGCTTTCACTGCTCCCTTTCATACAGGAAAAGCATTTGAATGGAATCAGTTCAGAGCCTGCTCTCTGCTGCGCAGCAACACAGTCAGCGCAGAATGAACAGTGGCATCTGCTCCCACAGCAGAAGAACCAGCAGGGAAAGCTGGTGCTGGGCCTCTTCAGCACACAGGCTGCTTTGCAACGGTGTCACCATCATTGCAGTCTCTCCTCGGTTTCATACCTAAAACTCCATTTGAATCCAAATTCTCAGCTGGTCTCTCTCAGCTGCAGGCAGCACAGTGTGTACAGCACGAACGTTTGGCCTCTGCTCCCACAGCAGAAGAGCCAGGAGGGAAAGCTGGTGCTGGACCTGTTCAGCACACAATCACCTTTACATTGGTGCATCCATCGTTGCTTTCACTGCTCACTTTCATACAGGAAAAGCATTTGAATGGAATCAGTTCAGAGCCTGCTCTCTGCTGGCAGCAACACAGCACAGAATGAACAGTGGCATCTGCTCCCACAGCAGAAGAACCAGCAGGGAAAGCTAGTGCTGGGCCTCTTCAGCACACAGGCTGCTTTGCAACGGTGTCACCATCATTGCAGTCTCTCCTCGGTTTCATACCTAAAAGTCCATTTGAATCCAAATTCTCAGCTGGTCGCTCAGCTGCAGGCAGCACAGTGAGTACAGCACGAACGTTTGGCCTCTGCTCCCACAGCAGAAGAGCCAGGAGGGAAAGCTGGTGCTGGACCTGTTCAGCACACAATCACCTTTACATTGGTGCATCCATCGTTGCTTTCACTGCTCACTTTCATACAGGAAAAGCATTTGAATGGAATCAGTCCAGAGCCTGCTCTCTGCTGCGCAGCAACACAGTCAGCACAGAATGAACAGTGGCATCTGCTCCCACAGCAGAAGAACCAGCAGGGAAAGCTAGTGCTGGGCCTCTTCAGCACACAGGCTGCTTTGCAACGGTGTCACCATCATTGCAGTCTCTCCTCGGTTTCATACCTAAAACTCCATTTGAATCCAAATTCTCAGCTGGTCTCTCTCAGCTGCAGGCAGCACAGTGTGTACAGCACGAACGTTTGGCCTCTGCTCCCACAGCAGAAGAGCCAGGAGGGAAAGCTGGTGCTGGACCTGTTCAGCACACAATCACCTTTACATTGGTGCATCCATCGTTGCTTTCACTGCTCCCTTTCATACAGGAAAAGCATTTGAATGGAATCAGTTCAGAGCCTGCTCTCTGCTGGCAGCAACACAGCACAGAATGAACAGTGGCATCTACTCCCACAGCAGAAGAACCAGCAGGGAAAGCTGGTGCTGGGCCTCTTCAGCACACAGGCTGCTTTGCAACGGTGTCACCATCATTGCAGTCTCTCCTCGGTTTCATACCTAAAAGTCCATTTGAATCCAAATTCTCAGCTGGTCTCTCTCAGCTGCAGGCAGCGCAGTGAGTACAGCACGAACGTTTGGCCTCTGTTCCCACAGCAGAAGAGCCAGGAGGGAAAGCTGGTGCTGGACCTGTTCAGCACACAATCACCTTTACATTGGTGCATCCATCGTTGCTTTCACTGCTCACTTTCATACAGGAAAAGCATTTGAATGGAATCAGTCCAGAGCCTGCTCTCTGCTGCGCAGCAACACCTTCAGCGCAGAATGAACCGTGGCATCTGCTCCCACAGCAGAAGAACCAGCAGGGAAAGCTAGTGCTGGGCCTCTTCAGCACACAGGCTGCTTTGCAACGGTGTCACCATCATTGCAGTCTCTCCTCGGTTTCATACCTAAAACTCCATTTGAATCCAAATTCTCAGCTGGTCGCCCTCAGCTGCAGGCAGCACAGTGAGTACAGCACGAACGTTTGGCCTCTGCTCCCACAGCAGAAGAGCCAGGATTGAAAGCTGGTGCTGGACCTGTTCAGCACACAATCACCTCCATATTGGTGCATCCATCGTTGCTTTCACTGCTCACTTTCATACAGGAAAAGCATTTGAATGGAATCAGTTCAGAGCCTGCTCTCTGCTGCGCAGCAACACAGTCAGCGCAGAATGAACCGTGGCATCTGCTCCCACAGCAGAAGAACCAGCAGGGAAAGCTAGTGCTGGGCCTCTTCAGCACACAGGCTGCTTTGCAACGGTGTCACCATCATTGCAGTCTCTCCTCGGTTTCATACCTAAAAGTCCATTTGAATCCAAATTCTCAGCTGGTCTCTCTCAGCTGCAGGCAGCACAGTGAGTACAGCACGAACGTTTGGCCTCTGCTCCCACAGCAGAAGAGCCAGGAGGGAAAGCTGGTGCTGGACCTGTTCAGCACACAATCACCTTTACATTGGTGCATCCATCGTTGCTTTCATTGCTCCCTTTCATACAAGAAAAGAATGAACAGTGGCATCTGCTCCCACAGCAGAAGAACCAGCAGGGAAAGCTACTGCTGGGCCTCCTCAGCACACAGGCTGCTTTGCAACGGTGTCACCATCATTGCAATCTCTCCTCGGTTTCATACCTAAAACTCCATTTGAATCCTCAGCTGGTCGCTTTCAGCGGCCCAGCAGCACAGTGAGTACAGCAAGAACGTTTGGCCTCTGCTCCCACAGCAGAAGTGTCAGGATTGAAAGCTGGTGCTGGACCTGTTCAGCACACAATCACCTTTACATTGGTGCATCCATCGTTGCTTTCACTGCTCCCTTTCATACAGGAAAAGCATTTGAATGGAATCAGTTCAGAGCCTGCTCTCTGCTGGCAGCAACACAGCACAGAATGAACAGTGGCATCTGCTCCCACAGCAGAAGAACCAGCAGGGAAAGCTGGTGCTGGGCCTCTTCAGCACACAGGCTGCTTTGCAACGGTGTCACCATAATTGCAGTCTCTCCTCGGTTTCATACCTAAAAGTCCATTTGAATCCAAATTCTCAGCTGGTCTCTCTCAGCTGCAGGCAGCACAGTGTGTACAGCACGAACGTTTGGCTTCTGCTCCCACAGCAGAAGAGCCAGGAGGGAAAGCTTGTGCTGGACCTGTTCAGCACACATTCACCTTTACATTGGTGCATCCATCGTTGCTTTCACTGCTCACTTTCATACAGGAAAAGCATTTGAACGGAATCAGTTCAGAGCCTGCTCTCTGCTGCGCAGCAACACAGTCAGCGCAGAGTGAACCGTGGCATCTGCTCCCACAGCAGAAGAACCAGCAGGGAAAGCTAGTGCTGGGCCTCTTCAGCACACAGTCACATTTACATTGGTGCATCCATCGTTGCTTTCACTGCTCCCTTTCATACAGGAAAAGCATTTGAATGGAATCAGTCCAGAGCCTGCTCTCTGCTGCGCAGCAACACAGCACAGAATGAACAGTGGCATCTGCTCCCACAGCAGAAGAACCAGCAGGGAAAGCTAGTGCTGGGCCTCTTCAGCACACAGGCTGCTTTGCAACGGTGTCACCATCATTGCAGTCTCTCCTCGGTTTCAGACCTAA